>NW_024068444.1:0-141410 GCF_009389715.1 Phoenix dactylifera | reverse complement strand
GCTTTAGAGTTTCCATGCTGAACCTTTTCAGCACTTCCTCTATGTACATCTTCTGTGATAGGGCCAAGCATCCTTTTAGATCTATCTCGATAGACCTTAATTCCCAAAATATAGGATGCTTCCCCAAGGTCTTTCATGGAGAATTCTTTTGACAACCAGACCTTGACCGAGGTTAGCATGGGAATATCATTCCCTATCAGGAGGATGTCGTCCACGTACAGTACGAGAAATACGACAGCGCTCCCACTAACCTTTTTGTAAACACACGGTTCCTCTTCGTTTTTGATGAAATCAAACGTTTTGATTGCGTCATCGAAACGAGTGTTCCAACTCCGAGATGCTTGTTTAGTCCATAAATGGACCTTTGCAGCTTGCAGACCTTGTGATCTCCATCACTGGAAGTGAAACCCAAAGGTTGTTCCATATAGATATCTTCTTCAAGATATCCATTTAGGAAAGCAGTTTTCACATCCATCTGCCAGATTTTCATAATCATGAAATGCTGCAATGGCAAGCAATGTTCGGATGAATTTTAGCATGGCTACAGATGAAAAGGTCTCCTGATAGTCAATGCCTTCGCGCTGACTATACCCTTTTGCCACAAGCCTTGCCTTATAGGTCTCTACCTCTCCATCCGAACCTATTTTCCTTTTGTAGATCCATTTGCATCCAATAGGTACAATACCTTCTGGTGGGTCTACTAAGGTCCAGACTTGGTTGGAATGCATGGAGTCTAACTCTGACTTCATGGCTTCCAGCCATTTCTCGGAATCGATATCAGATATCACCTCGTCGTAGGTTTTGGGATCTTGTGTATGATCCCTATCTCCCATTAGGAACATTTTCTCGGTATCCTCTTCTAGTATACCTAAGTATCTATCGGGAGGATGCGAGATCCTACTAGATCTACGAGGTGGTCGAGGGACATCGTGTACTGGCTCTATATGAATGGTTCGATAGGATCCATGACTCGTTGCTTTTCAGAGACTTTCTCTTCAAGCTCAATTTTCTTCCCACTACCTCTGTCAAGGATAAACTGATTTTCCAAGAAGATGGCATGACGGCTCACAAACACATTGTGATCCTCTGAGATGTAAAAATTGTATCCTAATAACTCTTTAGGATATCCTATAAAACGAGCACTTATGGTCCTAGCCTCTAGTTTGTCCGTATGTAGTCTTTTGACGTGGGCCGGACATCCCCAAATCTTGAGATGACCAAGACTTGGTTTCTTCCCATGCCATATCTCATACGGTATGGTGGGAACGGATTTAGAGGGAACCCTATTCAGTAGATATACTGCGGTAAGTAAGGCATCTCCCCAAAGAAACATCGGTAGATCGGTGAAGCTCATCATGGACCGGACCATATCCAATAGAGTCCGATTTCTCCTCTCTGACACCCCGTTGAGTTGAGGTGTACCAGGAGGTGTCCATTGTGAGACTATGCCATTGTCCTTGAGATAGTCCCGGAATTCTCCACTAAGGTATTCTCCTCCTCGATCTGATCGAAGAGCCTTAAGGGATTTTCCAGTTTATTTTTCTACTTCATTTCTGAACTCTTTGAACTTTTTGAAAGATTCAGATTTGTGTTTCATAAGATACACATACCCATACCGTGAATAATCATCGGTAAAGGTAATGAAGTACGAATAACGTCCCTTGGCTAGCACATCGAATGGGCCACATACATCTGTATGTACCAGGATAAGTATTTCAGTGGTCCTCTCCCCATGTCCTACAAAGGGCAATCTGGCCATTTTTTCTTGAAGACAGGACTCGCAAACTGGATATGACTCGGAAGTCAATGAGCAGAGAAGCCCATTTTTATCCATTTTGTTCATTCTGTCCTCTCCAATATGGCCAAGTCTGAGGTGCCACAAATACTTTTGGTTTATCTCATCCCTGGATCTTTTGGATCCTTTGGCACTCACTTCTTGCTCAGACACATTTATAGATACATCCATATGCAAATGATAGAGACTGTCAATCATAAAACCACGTGTGACTATTTTATTTCTGAAATAAATAGAACAGCAGTCTTTGTCAAATGTAAAAACATGACCTTCCTATGCTAGACATGAAACAGAAATCAAATTTCTGCTAGCAGCAGGTACATAATAGCAGTCTCTAAGTAATAAACTAAAACCAGACGGTAGTCGCAGATGGTAGGTGCCCACAGCCACAGCAGCAACTTTTGCCCCGTTGCCAACCCGAAGGGTTACTGCACCTTTCGCTAGCCTTCTACTTTCCTTTAGACCCTGCATGGTAGTGCACAGATGAGCACTAGAACCAGAATCTATAACCCAACTAGAAGTAGAAGAAACCGTTAGATTAGTTTCAATTATGAGCAAGTCTATACCTTCTGAAGGTGTGTCACCTTTCTTGTTCTTCAGGCTCTCGAGGTATGAAGGACAGTTTCTCTTTCAGTGGCCGTCGACAATGCAGTGGAAATATTTTTCTTTGTCATTAGCCTTTTTCTTTTGAACTTCCTTCTTTGGCTTTTTGTCTTTCTTCTGCTTCTTAGCAGGCTTCTTTTTCTTCCAAGCAGACTTTCTCTTGGAACCAGAAGTCAACTCAGCAGCAAGGACATTGCCCCTTGAACCTTTCAAGGCTCCCTCAGCAGTTACTAACATGTTTATTAGTTCAGTCTTAGTGCATTCAATTTTATTCATGTGGTAGTTTACTATAAACTGACCAAATGAATCAGGAAGTGACTGTAGGATCAAATCCACTTGCAATTCCTTGTGCATGTTCATTCCGAGCTTCTCAAGCTCCTCTAGGTCCTTGATCATAGTCAGACCGTGATCATGGACAGACTGCCATTCGCGCATCTTTGTCTTGAAGAGCCTCTTGGACACTTCAAAACGAGCTGTGCGACTCTGCTCACCATACAACTCTTGCAGGTGTGCCAGTATGTCCCTAGCAGTCTTTATATTTTCATGCTGGCATTGGAGTTCATTTGACATGGATGCCATCATATAGCATTTAACTCTAATGTCATCATCCATCCACTTTTGATGCATCTGTCGCTGAACATTAGTAGGACGTGTTGGTAGTGTGGGGATATCTGAATCGAGAATGTAGCCTATTTTCTCACAGTCCAAAACGATTTTGAGGTTTCTAAGCCAGTACTTGTAATTGGTTCCGGTCAGTCAGTTGGTCTCAAGAATACGGGTCAAAGGGTTTGAAGCTGACATTGTATCTGCAGAGAGTACAGATTCTAGTTAGACTTTTGTACTTGATCCTAATCTGTTCTAAGGTCTTTTAGAACAAATGTAACTCCCACTATTTTCTCGAATCTCTTACACTCTCCTGGTAAGTAAACGGAAATCCTACGCGACTAGGGTTTCTAGTAGGTACTGTGGTCTCACCAATCTACATGGAACCTCACCTAACAGTTATTGGTGACACATAGATGGATGAGTGTACAACTCTTGTACAATGCTTCTCAAGCATGTTGCAGTGCAACTTGGTCTCTAAGCCATGAAGACCTCACCTAACAGTTATTGGTCTCATTTCTTAGTTAAGTCTGACCCACCGTATAACCGTAGGAATAAAGTTGTCATTGGGTCCTCACCTAACAGTTATTGGTGCCCAACCCCACCTTTACCCTACAACATCTCATGTCTATAGAGAGGTCACGCCCCTCGTGTTGGGAATTATGTCCTAAATCCAATCAATTGTTGATTGTAAATGTATTTGAATCAATTATAAATAACATGGTATTTATTCATCACCAGAATATCTTCACAAACTCCGATGTGATGAAGTCCTTGGGACTGCTTTGTGTAATGAAATATGATTTTGTCACACAGGTCCTTAAAAGTTCATGATCGTATGATATACTATTAATAGGACGATAGTATTATCGGGCGTAGGTCATTGTGTATCATATTTGTTGGTTGTCTTCCAAATCAAAGAGTATAGAGATACTAGTATGGTATACAGGTGAATGGTAGTCTACGTTCACTGAACGTGACCAATTGACGGACTCTCTCTTGTCAAGAGTTGTTCCGAGTGGATATGGGTATATGTATCCTTTAGACCTAAGATTGCAACCGGTGGCTTGCAAGCAACTCACTGTACTTTGGTGCCGGACTACCTGGATTTCTAATCCAGCGACGGAAGGTTTCTGGGTCCAGTCAAGTACTTGTGGTAGTCAGTTGCAAATCAAGATGGGATTGACCTCCCTTAGGAATAAGGGTGAATGCCTTGTGTTTTCAATTAAGTAGTACCCTGGCCAGGGAAAGTCAAATCTCTATCACTTGACTTATTGAATTGAACATATTTCCGGATGGATCGTTTCAGGGTAGACAGGACTCTGAACCCACCCTGGGCATTTTCTGGTCAAGAGGATGAATTATGCGGTAACCATGGTCCATAGGTTCTAGAATATTGCTTTGCATCTATTCGGCCTATTCGGTCGTCGGGTCCCATTGCTAGATGGTTACTTCGATTAGTGCAGGAAGTGTTCTTGTACTACCGGCTTAGGCTCCAACCTGTGAGGTCACACGCTTAGAAGTTTCTGGATTGATCAAATAGCTGATTGACGATTGAGAATCGTCTAGAGGTAAAAATAGTCAATGTGATTGATTGATTGCCCTAAGCAATTGTTGCTTGGAAAAGTTAATTGGTGATTGGATCACTGATTAGACTCAATTTGCCCCCAACCAAATTAGATTTGGCTTGAGTCAAATTGGACTTGAACTTCTTGCCCATGTGGGACCCACATACTGTATGTGGGACCCACGTCCTGCTTAAGGTGGGACCCGCATACTGTATGTGGGACCCACATCCCGATCGCCCTCCAGGCCACGTCATCCTTTTGCATGAGTGACACGTGGCGGAGCAGGATATCTCTTTTGCTTGCATGCGTGACATGTGGCGGGCCTGGACACCTCACACTCCTCCTGATGTCATCCATGACCTCATCTGCCTCATGAGGTTATGCATGACATCGCCCTCCAGGCCACCTCACCCCTTTGCATGCGTGACACGTGGCGGAGCAGGACACATCTTTTTCTTGCATGTGTGACATGTGTCCTGGCAGGACACCTCATAGGGACACCTCACCTTCTTCTTGGCCTATAAATAGGCCACCCCTCTTCCTTCTTCTCAACACATGAAGAGCACCAGAGAAAGAGAGTGAGAGGAGAGAGTAGTTCTGAAGGTGAAAGCCCAAGAAGGAGTTCTTGAGCTGTGAAGGTCCATCTTCTTCCTTCTCCTTTTCAGCCAACCTTCTGCCTCCCTGCGAGCTAGCACTCCCCGGGAGCTGATCATTCCGGAGCTTCGCGTGGACGAGTCATCGAGGCCGGACGCTTGTGCGGCTGCGAAGCATCCTTGAAGGAACCCCCTTCTAAAGGTAAGAGACCTGATCTCTTTTACGGTTGAGATATGATCTCAATCTTCAAATCACAAGAAGTTGTGATTTATGCATATTTATTCGAATCACACAATCCTCGGGATCTGAGGGCTTTGTGATATTTGGTGTCAAAGCAAAGGATTAGTGGAGACTATCCAATTCTCGGGAACTCTCACGCGTGATCGTGTGACGAAGCGTGGCTCTCCACCCGGGGGCTCATATGATGAATGCTTTGATAGGCACGTGCGGGTGTCACCCTATGTATTGGGACTGAGCCCGTGCCACATGTGATGTGCAGTTGAAGATTGTCTTCGACTGGTACCAGAGTTAAAATATCTAAAATATCAAGCATGTTATGGGTTAAAATGTTTAACCCGTTTTTTCCGCATAAAAATTTTCTGAAATTCATGCTTAGCCCTCTGCACGCATACTATCAGTGGTATCAGAGCTCGTCCAGGTTCTTTGTGATATCAAATATCTAATGCAAAATGTGATCTTTACATATGATGTAAACTGATTATATTATTTTATGATGTTATTCATATGATGAATAGACATGTTTGTATGCATGTGGAAACCATTTAACTTGAACATTAAAAGGGGTTTTAATGATTCAAAGTTGTAATGCATGCAAAACCAAGATAAGACATGAATAATGCAATACACTTAATTGTGAATTAAGTATTGATGTAGATCTTAGATTTTAAATGTGATTTAAACATTTAAGACATTGCATAAATCATGGGGATAATGGGTTATCTAATCAAATCTGGTTGGGTTAGACCCAATGGTCAAAATCAAAATATGGAACAATAACTGGTCAAATCTAATTTAAAATGTTTACTTTGGATTCGATCAAGGTAACTCTTAATCTTTGCAATAGTTGTAGTTGATCAAGTCCATGTCTCTTGATAAGACCAAATGGATGTTGATTTGGGCTCCGCGGTTGAGCACTGAGTTTTGATATTGATCGAATTGAAATTGATGAACCAGTTGGTGTCTAAGGCAACTATTATCAGTAGGTTTTTAATTGGGAGCTACTTGCTGGGTTTCGGTCCAGTCAAGTTAATGGCATACCCTTCCGCTGATCTCACTTACCTGGCCATCTTGGTGAATCTCTTTTGATCAGATCTCTGATTGACTCTAATTGACCCATGCCTGAAAGGAAATCGGTCGGACCGATTTAGGTGCACTGACTCAAACCTGTTCTTATTAACCTCTGATTTGAAGAAGTCAGTGGGAGGATCAAGGTTAGTTAGCTTTTCGTGTTTCGTACAAATCCTCTAAATTATCAGGTTCTTAAAAATGGTGCGGTTAATGGAAGATGACCATGTCATAGCCTCCCATCGCGTTGAAATGATAATGAGTCCAATATGTTTATGATCATTGGAGGCGATACACGCCTGGTGCTCATCGGCTATTGGGATTGTCACTCAATTAATGTTGAATCGGTTGCATCCATTGAATAGGTGGTCAGGTGAGCCGAGACACACTCGGGCTTAGTCATCTATTAATGTGATAAACTTATTGCAGCAAGTTGATGGTTGGACCTGACCAGGTTTTTCAGTGGAGGTGACACACACCTGCTGAAGTGGCCTGTGGCAAAAGGATAATACTGGGAGTTGTTTGGTGAAGCAATTGGTTATGAACCTACCCTTAGAAACAGATGGGTTAGCCGAGACACACTGACGCAATCGGGGTGGGCTGCAGATTTTTTTTCTTCTTTGAGGATGGCTGAATCTTTCTTCTCTTCTTTTTTTTCAAGCAATGGCAATGGAGGCTAGGGTTCTTTGTGGTGGAAGGAAGAAGAAAGAGGATGGGTTGGAAAAATTGATTTGAATTGGCAGCAATTGGCTCCAAAGAAAGGTTGGCGTTGGGCGGTTCTAGATTGCAATTGGATTCATTGAGAGGAATCAATTCGAACCGATTGGATTGATCAATATAAGGTCTGATGGCTTGAGAGTTTTTTTGAGTATTAGATGGATTCTGAAAGGGATGAAGTATTAAGAGGATGGAAGAAACTTTACTTGAATTTAATCAGGATTTCTAATAGGTTGGTGATGGAAGAACTAGGGCACAATCGGTACACCAAAAGGAACTAGTCTGAACCCGATTTGATGATCAATATGTTGGCTATATGAATGTAAATTTTTCTGAAGAATATGAAGGTTGGAAGCTCTTGTGGACATGAGGGAACAATGGAGTATATATTTTTTTTTTTTTGGATTTTATTTCTAAAGGATAACTAAGGAAACTAGGTTGAGTCTCACACCCTAGGTTCCTAGAATTTGAGGAGAAGGTTGGGGTGTCTCACCTTTATCTTCTTCTCTCCAATGGTGTCTCACCAATGGCTGGAAAAGAGCCCTTCTTTTCGTGGTCTCTCTCTCACCAATCTCTAGAATTTTTTTCAAATAAATTTGATATCATTTCATTCATCAAAACCTCCTCTTATAAAGAGAAAGAGGTTGGAAGTTACAAACAGATTTACTTAGACTCAAAATCAGATAAGGACATTTTTTAAAATTCAAATCTAAAGATAAACTTCTTAAACAACTTGCCAACTAAAGGTTGGACAAGTGTCAACCCTTCATGGTGTGTGGGTTGGAGATTAGGAGAAGGAAACCCCAACCGCACCATTACTCAAACACCTTCTCGAGTACCAACATCAGCATGAAGTTCAGGAGACTTCTTAAATTTCATCTGATCTCGAAATTTCACGTTCTTATAGTCATTGGAAAGCTACGGATGTCTATTTTCCAACAAAATTTGAATCAACTTAATCAGACTTCTGTAGCTCCCAAAATCTTCAAAATACCATATGGTGTTCAATCTGTCACGGATTTCAACTGGATTTGAACTCTGAATTTCTTCCACATGTGAGAGATCTTCATGGTTGAACTTCTCCACGTGATGAGTGATGATCTTCACGGCATTAGGAATCCTTCTTAATGGCACTCAATCATAAGGACTCAATCTTAAACACATGGACTCAATCCTCTCGCATAAGGACTCAATTTCACTCATACGACTAAACTAAATTCTCCACACATGACCCAATATGACTTGACTCAATCCTTGCATAACATGGACTCTTTTGATGCCACTTGGCATTCAATTACAAACATAAATCAGCAAATTGCAAACCCAAAATAAGAACTCAAATAAACCCAAAATAAAAGGACTCAATGTGACCAAAATAGAATAGACTCAATCCAATTAAATGCTAGAAATTATGAACCCAATGTGTTTTCGGGCACTCCCAAGCAAGAATCCAAACTCGACGTACATCCATTATGATTTGGGCTCGTGCTCCTGCATCAATTCCCCCCTTCTGGAAAAAAGACTCGACTCCGTCGAGTTTCACAACTGATAGAGCTTGTAGAAGTTTGGGTTCAGCTGTTGGACTTCCTCCATCTTTAATCATGAGCGATCTGAATTTAGTCGGTCCTCCAATGAAAAACTTCTGATATCCTCCTCGATGGGTGGACACTATCTGAACAACTAGGATGTCCTCAATGATGTCCGTCGGGGCTGATCGTCGAAGAAGTGAAGATGGTACAGATGGGATGTCTTCATCTTCAACATAGTGAGCATCATAGGGCTGCAACTCTTCAACATAGAAGATGGGGCTAACCTGCAAATCATCTGGTAACTCGAGCACAAAGGCCTTGGGTCCCATCCACTTCAGCACCTTGAAGAATTCGACTTGGCAAGGTTGAAGCTTCTAAAAATTTCTGCATTCAACACTCAACCACATCAACACAAAGTTTGCTTCCTTGCGCAGGGTCGGCAAATAGAACTTATCCTCCACCATGGTGACTGTTTTGACGTAGCCAAAGTGACCACCAAGGTCTCCGCCATGGACCTCTCGAACAATATGATCACCAAGTGAGGTCTCCGGGACACATAAAAGAAAGCAATCATGGGTCAAAAATTCTGAATGCTGCCACTGATCCACTGCTGAAACTTCTGCATATATGGGCTGAAAATATACTTCAGAGGGGTACAAAAATTTTAGATTGGCAAACCCCATTATCTCAACATTCAAAAGAGTTAGAACATATGAATTTTGACTGAGGGCATCAGCAATAAAATCTTCTGCATGCGGCCCATGCTTCAGGACTTGGCGACGAGAATCCTCGTGTTTTTTTGGGTTCAACCAGCATGCAGGAAGGTTCGGCAAGCTTGATCTGGGCACCAAATCTATGGTGCGCTGGTTGTCTCTCATCAGTGGAAGATTCTTGGGAAGACTCTCAAGGGTTATATTAGAGGAATCATCCAATATGGACTTGAAATCAGGAGGAACAACTTCTGAAATTTCAGAACTAGCACCCTTGGCAACTGATGCGAGTAGGGCTTCATCCGTAGGGGTTTCTTCTTCGTCTCCTTCATTTTCTTCATCAACAGTGGGCTGAGGAGAAGGAGAACTTCAGAAGGCTCTATGATCTCGTCCTCCTCATGTACCAACGTGGAACGTTGGTCTCTGGTGGGGCAAACAACGGCGGAATGGCCTCGACCGCCGCACTTGTAGCAATCCGTAGAGTTACTTCCTTGCAGCATGGATTGGGGCATACATCCTTTACCCCTTTCATTGGCCCATAAAGCACCTCTTTCTTGATAAGCACTTCGATTAAAAGAGGTTTTAGATTTGAAAATAGGGGCGTTACCTTGAGGAAAAGGGACTCCTTGGCTACTGCGTTCTAGAGGCCGTCGCACGATCGGTGTTTGTGCAGGGCATCGTTGTCGCTGCTGTGACTCCATACGAAGCGCGAGTTGGTACGCCTCCTCCTTTTGCCGTATAAGATCCATTCGATGGAGGACTTCAGCCAGCTTCTTATCTTGTTGGCGACGATGTCGTAGTCGTGCCTCCGTATGATCCATCTCTTCTACTTCTCGTTGTTGATCATCATTGTAGGGATGGCAACGATCATCGTAGTAGGAACGACATCGATCGACATTGTAGGGATAATGTCGATCTTCATAGTAGGGATAGCGACATCTTGTACTCATGATGGTGCAATAGAATCAGCAACAAAATCAGAGATAATAAAAACCCTTTGGCCGTCACCCAAGGGATGAACCGACCCTCCTTATGGCTTCTTTCTCAAACTCTAACCCCCAGTGGTCATCACCCAAGCGATGATCTGACCCACTTCAGATATATTTTTTTTTTCTTTTTTTTTTTCTTTTACACCACTCATTCAACCTCCAACTCTCCCACGGTATGGGGTTTACAAAGATGAAGAACAAAATATAAAATACCCCAAACCAAACTCAAACAAGAATTATTACTGCAGAAATTTCTGTATGATTTCAAACAAGTATAAGATGCTGAATTTTAATTCCTTTAACTTCTATGAATCAATCAGATCTACCCAACACACCAAAAAATCAGATCTGAATGTTCAAGATATGGATGTTACCTCCTGAGGGAAGATCTTCTTCTAGTACTCCTGTGGATCGATTCGCTCTGATACCAATTGACGCAATCGGGGTGGGCTGCAGATTTTTTTTCTTCTTTGAGGATGGCTGAATCTTTCTTCTCTTCTTTTTTTTCTAAGCAATGGCAATGGAGGCTAGGGTTCTTTGTGGTGGAAGGAAGAAGAAAGAGGATGGGTTGGAAAAATTGATTTGAATTGGCAGCAATTGGCTCCAAAGAAAGTTGGCGTTGGGCGGTTCTAGATGCAATTGGATTCATTGAGAGGAATCAATTCAACCGATTGGATTGATCAATATAAGGTCTGATGGCTTGAGAGTTTTTTTGAGTATTAATGGATTCTGAAAGGGATGAAGTATTAAAGAGGATGGAAGAAACTTTACTTGATTTAATCAGGATTTCTAATAGGTTGGTGATGGAAGAACTAGGGCACAATCGGTACACCAAAAGGAACTAGTCTGAACCGATTTGATGATCAATATGTTGGCTATATGAACATAGATTTTTCTGAAGAATATGAAGGTTGGAAGCTCTTGTGGACGTGAGGGAACAATGGAGTATATATATATTTTTTTTTGGATTTTATTCTAAAGGATAACTAAGGAAACTAGGTTGAGTCTCACACCCTAGGTTCCTAGAATTTGAGGAGAAGGTTGGGGCGTCTCACCTTTATCTTCTTCTCTCCAATGGTGTCTCACCAATGGCTGGAAAAGAGCCCTTCTTTTCGTGGTCTCTCTCTCACCAATCTCTAGAATTTTTTTCAAATAAATTTGATATCATTTCATTCATCAAACCTCCTCTTATAAAGAGAAAGAGGTTGGAAGTTACAAACAGATTTACTTGACTCAAAATCAGATAAGGACATTTTTTAAAATTCAAATCTAATGATAACTTCCTAAACAACTTGCCAACTAAAGGTTGGACAAGTGTCAACCCTTCATGGTGTGTGGTTGGAGATTAGGAGCAGGAAACCCCAACCGCACCATTACTCAAACACCTTCTCGAGTACCAACATCAGCATGAAGTTCGGGAGACTCCTCAAATTTCATCTGATCTCCAAATTTCATGTTCTTATAGTCATTGGAAAGCTACGGATGTCTATTTCCAACAAAATTTGAATCAACTTAATCAGACTTCTGTAGCTCTCAAAATCTTCAAAATACCATATGGTGTTCAATCTGTCACGGATTTCAACTGGATTTGAACTCTGAATTTCTTCCACATGTGAGAGATCTTCATGGTTGAACTTCTCCACTGATGAGTGATGATCTTCACGGCATTAGGAATCCTTCTTAATGGCACTCAATTATAAGGACTCAATCTTAAACACATGGACTCAATCCTCTCACATAAGGACTCAATTTCACTCATACGACTAAACTAAATTCTCCACACATGACCCAATATGACTTGACTCAATCCTTGCATCACTGGACTCTTTTGATGCCACTTGGCATTCAATTACAAACATAAATCAGCAAATTGCAAACCCAAATAAGAACTCAAATAAACCCAAATAAAAGGACTCAATGTGACCAAAATAAAATAGACTCAATCCAATTAAATGCTAGAAATTACGAACCCAATATGTTTCGGGGCACTCCCAAGCAGAATCCAAACTCGATGTATATCCATTATTTGGGCTTGTGCTCCTGCATCACCCGTCCCCAGTATCGATTTTCCAACCCCCTTTTATAGACCGGGGGTCGGTTTACCTGCGATGTAACGGGGCGAAGCCGTAGTACGGCTCGGCATGTCGTTCAGGTCGGCGCTTGGTCAGGCGAATAATTGCACTGATGTCGGCGATGAGGGCGTTGTACAACCCGAACTAGCACGCTACCAGGCGAATTTATTGCATCAGTGTCGGAGGTATGGCCGAGATCAGAGACTTATCACAGTTGACTAGACTCTGCTGGGCTTATTTGCCGTGGAGAGCTGGGAGTCCGTAGATGACAGGAGTCACGTGCATTAATTGTTGAGTGAGCCGGAGATCCACATTTATTGTGGAGTAAGCCGGAGATCCGCATTTATTGTGGAGTAAGCCGGAGATCCGCATTCATTGTGGAGTAAGCCGGAGATCCATATTTATTGTGGAGTAAGCTGGAGATCCATATTTATTGTGGAGTGTGCCGGAGGATCACAGCGGTCATGCGCAATAAATGCCGGAGGGGCGTCATAGTACGGTCTCTGGCCGGACCTCGGAGACGTATAGCCGTAGTAGGTGGCTGACAAAAGTAGGCCTCGGGCATTGGGGTTTCTCTTAGGTCGGAGGTTCCAAGTTCGGGTGCCGACTTCGGCCTTCCAGGGTCGACGATTGTGCGGCTTCTTTGGGGCATTCGTGTCATTTGGGGGAAAAACCTTATTCCCCCAACAGGTTTCATGCATAGGGACTTTATTAAGAAATTTTTAAAATCCCTAGCTTCCGCTGCGCATTATAACATGCTAAAACCCTACAGGCGGAGCGCAACCAAAGCAACTCAAAGGGAACCCCGTTCACACCGCTGTGCCAATCGTTCTCGGTTCGGACCACCAGCAACAATTGGCGCTAGAGGAAGGGCCCGGATCTCAGAGCGATCGTAATGGCACGGCGAGGTGGTCGTGGAGCTTCCAATGCTTCCGGTCGCCGGGCCTCTCGCGCCACTGGCCGGGAGGCCGCTGCATCTCCAACACGCTCTCAGCAACACTCCACCGCCCCACCGCCCATTCAGATGGTCGAAGCCGCCCAGTTCGACCAGCTAACCCAGCAGGTTCGCACCCTCGCGGAGGCGGTGCAGAATCTGCAGGGTGCGATGTCCCGGGCGCCGCAGCAGGCTCAGGAGCCGCCGCTGCCTGAGCATTCGCCTGTCCTCCTCAACCCGCGTTCCTTCCTCTCCCATGGGGAGGAGCGCCGGCGCGAGGAGGATTCTCGAGCACGCTCCATTCTGTCGGGACCTTCCCACCGGAGCTGCGCGGGGTACGAGAGGCGGGCCCGGGTGCGTTTCCAGACCCCCCAGTCCTCGAGGAACCCGCGCTCCAGTCGGTCCCCCTCTCGCCGCTCCTTGTCTCCCACCCACCGGTCGCGTTCCCTGGACCGGCGGGTGGACGATCTCCACCGACAACTCCAGGTCCTGAAGGGCCATTCCAAAGATTTCTTCGCCGACTTAGAGATCTCCTCCCAGCCGGCGCTCGCCTCGAGGATCCTGCGGACCCCGAATCTGCCGGGGTTCAAAATGCCGACGATCGAGCCCTATGACGGGGCGGCGGACCCGCGGGATCACGTCGAGAGTTTCAGGACCATTATGCTCCTCCACGGAGCATCAGATCCCCTTCTCTGCAAGGTTTTCCCGGCAACCCTCCGTGGCCCGGCGAGGGCATGGTTCGCCGGGCTGGAGGCTGACTCAATCCGGTCCTTCGACCAGTTCACTCGCCTCTTCATCACTCATTTCGCCGTCAGTAGCCGGCGGCGACTGGTCTCCGACTCCCTCTTTGATGTCCGGCAAAACGAGGGAGAAAGCCTGCGGGATTATCTTACCCGCTTCAACAGGGCTACGCTGGAGGTCCTGGAACCTGAGTCAGGAGGTAGCTCTTTCAGCCCTGAAGCGTGGCTTCCGGAAAGGGCAGACTCACCTTCTCCCTGGACAAACGCCTACCGCGGAGCTTCCCAGAGCTGTTGTCCCGGGCGAACCAGTATGCGGACGCCGAGGAGGCAGCCGCCCACCGGAGCAAGGAGGCCGCCGAGATCCCACAAAAGCTTGGGAAGAAAAGGCGGAAAGAGGCACGCCAGAGGAGGAGCCCGACGCCCCAGCGTCGGCGCAGAAGCCCGTCGCCGGCGAAGAACCACGGCGCCCCACGCCCTCGTTCTCCGCCCCGACGTTTCAACCGGTACACCCCTCTCCTGACTCCCCGGGCCCAGATCCTTATGGAGATCAAGGGGCGGGAGGACCTCCCGGCCCCGAGACAGATACGAAGGATCCCTGGAAAGAGGCCCTCCCGGGCGTACTGTGAGTACCACCGAGACCACGGCCACGATACAGAGGACTGCTTCCAGCTTCGGGACGAGATCGAGGCTCTTATCCGTCGGGGGCGTCTCGGTCGGTATGTGAGCGACCGACGTCCCCCCGCAGACCCGCGTCCGGCCGACCCGGCTCCTCCGGAGCCTCGGGAGCAGAATCGACCCGTTGCGGGCGTGATCCACACTATCACTGGGGGCTGCTCTCGGCCCGTGAGGAACGCAGGGAGCTCGACGGAAGCGTCAGGGACGGCCGTCGTAAAGAGGCAGAGGGTCGGCAATGTAATCACCTTTTCTGATGAGGATGCAAAGGGGGTTCAGACTCCCCACGATGACGCCATGGTGATCTCCCTCACTATGGCAAACTATGATGTAAGGCGTGTTCTTGTGGATAGTGGAAGCTCAGCTGATATTTTGTTTTACGAGGTCTTCCAAAAGATGAGCTTGTCCAGACAGTTGTTGCACAAAATGTCCACCCCCCTCGTAGGATTCACCGGTGACGCTGTCCCGGCGGAAGGTGTCGTTGAGCTGCCTGTGACTGCAGACGTCGCACCCGCAGAAGCCACGGTGCGACTCGGGTTCTTGGTCGTCCGTATCCCCTCGGCCTATAACGCTATCCTCGGGCGACCCGGGCTGAACGCCCTTCGCGCGGTGGTCTCCACGTACCACTTGCTCATGCGGTTTCCCACGGCGGTCGGGATCGGAGAGGTCCGAGGTGACCAACCGACCGCACGGCAATGTTTTCTAGCAACCCTCAAAGGGAAGAAGCCCGTGGAAGCCCTAAGCGTCGAGTCCCTTGATGCCAGAGACGAGGTGGCCTTGCGGCACGGGGAGCCGGCCGAGGGAGTGGTCGAAGTCCCCCTTGAGGAAGGCCGCCCCGACCGGGCGGTCCGGGTCGGCGCCAATCTCGACCCGGGAGCTCGGGCCCGGTTGGTGGAATTCCTCCAAGCCAATGCCGATGTATTTGCCTGGTCGGCGGCCGATGTACCTGGGATCGACCCGGAGGTCATTTCTCACGCCCTCAACGTCGACCCGACCCACCGACCAATAAAGCAGAAGAAGAGACACTGTGCCCCGGATCGGATCCGGGTGGTCGACCAGGAGGTAGACAAGCTCTTGGAGGCAGGATTCATAAGGGAGGTAAGCTACCCCGAGTGGCTGGCAAATGTTGTACTTGTCCGGAAGGCGAGCGGGAAGTGGAGGATGTGCATCGACTATACCGACCTGAACAAGGTGTGCCCTAAGGATAGCTTTCCGCTTCCGCGAATAGACCAACTGGTCGACGCGACTTCCGGATATCAGCTGCTGTCTTTCATGGACGCCTTCTCCGGTTACAACCAGATAATGATGGCCCCACAGGACGAGGAGAAAACTGCCTTTATAACAGACCGGGGGCTGTACTGCTACAAGGTAATGCCCTTCGGTCTGAAGAATGCTGGCGCCACTTACCAGCGCCTCGTCAACAAAATCTTCAAAGTGCAAATTGGCCGGAACATGGAGGTGTACGTGGACGATATGCTGGTGAAGAGCCGCCATGCAGACCAGCACATCGCGGATTTGGAGGAGACTTTCACCACCTTGCGGAAGTTTCGCATGAAGCTGAACCCAGCGAAGTGCGCCTTCGGCGCTTCGGCCGGGAGGTTCCTCGGTTTCATTCTCAACCAGCGGGGTATCGAAGCCAACCCAGACAAAATCAAGGCCATCCAAGGTATGTCCCCTCCGACCAAAGTAAAGGAGGTTCAGGAGCTCGCTGGAAGGGTCGCCGCGCTTGGACGATTTGTGGCAAAATCGGCCGAACGCTGCCAACCATTCTTCAAGGTGTTAAAACGCCCGAAAGACTTCCTCTGGACGGCCGAATGTCAAGCAGCATTCGACCAGCTCAAGGAATACCTGGCGTCTCCTCCCCTACTGTCCAAGCCGCAAGAAGGGGAGATGCTCTACCTCTATCTGGCGGTCTCCCCAACCGCGGTCAGTGCGGTGCTGGTTCGGGAAGAGGCAAAGCTCCAGAAGCCGGTGTACTACATCAGCCGGGTCCTACGGGATGCCGAGACGCGGTACACGAAGGCTGAAAAGATCGCCTTCGCGCTGCTGACCGCGACCAGGAGTCTTCGCCCCTATTTCCAGGCTCATTCGGTCACCCTCTTAACCGATCAACCACTACGGCAGATCCTCAGCAACCCCAAGAATGCGGGACGACTGGTGAAGTGGGCAGTAGAACTCGGTGAGTTCGACATCCGCTACCAGCCTCGACCCGCCATCAAGGCCCAGGTGCTCGCAGACTTCCTCGCTGAGTGCACGGTGCAGGAGGCGGAACCTAGACCGCCGGAAACGCCCAGCCTCGACCTCCCGATTTGGACGCTTCACATCGATGGGTCGTCGAACCCCGAGGGTGGAGGGGCCGGGCTGGTCCTTACCAGTCCTGATGGAGTGATAGCCGAGTATGCCTTGAGGTTTGGATTTCCAGTGACCAACAACGAGGCGGAGTACGAGGCCCTAGTCACGGGACTCAAACTCACCAGAGAGCTCGGCATTCGGCGTTTGAAGGTCTTCACCGACTCCCAGCTGGTGGTCGGGCAGGTTCGTGGGGAGTTCGAGGCCCGGAGCCCGACCATGCAGAACTACGTCCGGAAGGTGCAAGCACTCATTCCCGACCTCGGCAGTGTCGACATTCAGCAGGTCCCCAGAAGCGAAAATGCCAGGGCCGACAGGTTGTCCCGCTTGGTGGGCACAGAGGCGCACAACTTGTCGAGGGCAATCTACCTGGAGACCCTGGATGCCCCGAGCATCGGCGAGGCTGGAGCGGTGATGGCGATTGATCCGGAGCCGTCTTGGATGGACCCGCTCGTCGCCTACCTCGCCGAAGGGATCCTCCCTGAAGACGAAGATCAAGCTCGGCGACTTGTCAAGAAGTCCGCCCACTACGTACTCTATGAAGGGAGGCTGTATCAGACCTCGTTCACCGTCCCCCTCTTAAGGTGCCTCCGCCCCTCGGAGGCGGCCAACATCCTCGGCGAAGTCCATGAGGGCGTCTGCGGATCGCACTTGGGGGTAGGTCCTTAGCGCACAAGATCATGAGGCAAGGCTATTATTGGCCTACCTTGTTGGAGGACTCGAAGGATCACGTACGGAAATGCGACGCCTGCCAGCGCCACGCCAATGTCCAGAGAGTCCCTTCTGTCCCCTTGGCACCAATCACCGCGCCCTGGCCCTTCGCACAGTGGGGAATGGATATCCTCAGACCATTCCCCGTCGCTTCAGCCCAGCGGAAATTTTTGATTGTTGCAATCGACTACTTCACCAAGTGGGTGGAGGCAGAGCCGCTGGCCACTATCACGGAGGCGCAAGTCCGGAAGTTCGTGAAGAAAAACATCATTGTCCGATTTGGGGTACCTCGGGTCCTCATCTCGGATAATGGTCGACAGTTCGACAACAAGCATTTCCGTGACTTCTGCGAGGAGTTCGGGATCGAGCATCGGTTCACATCTGTGTCGCATCCCCAAACCAACGGTGAGGCCGAGGTCACAAATCGGACAATCCTCCAAGGAATTAAGGCGCGAATCGGTCGGACGGGGCAAGCTTGGGTCGAAGAACTCGAGAATGTCCTTTGGGCGTATCGGACCACGCATCGGACCCCTACCGGGGTGACGCCTTTCAGCCTAACTTATGGCACGGAAGCGGTTGTTCCCGTGGAGCTCGGACTCCCTTCGCCCCGGGTCGCCGCGCACCGACCCGAGGCCAATTCGGAGCAACTCCGAGGGAACCTGGACCTCTTGGAAGAAGCAAGAGAAATGGCACAGGTTCGGATGGCGATGTATCAGCGGAGGATGGCCCGATATTATAACTCCAAGGTCCGACCGAAACTTTTCAGAATCGGAGATCTGGTGCTAAGGCGAGCCAAAGCATCTCAACCCGCGGAAGGTGGAAAGCTGGCGCCAAATTGGGAAGGCCCGTATAGGGTTCGTTGGGTAAACCGACCTGGCTCCTACCAGTTGGAGACCCTAGGTGGTCGAGAAATTCCGAGGAGCTGGAATTCCGCTAACCTGCGGGTGTATCACCAGTAGAGCGACAAAGCCAGGAAGACAGTTCGAAAAATGTACAATTCTTTTCATTTCAATAATTCCTGGTTACAACGGTGCGTTCGTGTGATTACAAAGAATTCCCAGAGGAGAATTGGGGAGTAAAGAAAACAAGGAAGAGGTGGAGACTCCGTGGAGCTGAAGATCTGGGACCCCGAACCCTCCATCCGAAGCAGCTGCAATCCCACCGGGCGTGGGTGCTTCTCCCCGGAGGCGCCATCCACGCCTCACGCAAAGGACGAAGAGCCGGCGCGGACGAAGAAGAAGTGGACGAAGGAGGAGTTCCCGCTGCCTCCAGAGAAACGCCACCTCCAAGGGATATTCCGGTCCTCCCCAGGAGAAGGGGAGGGAAGGAATACAAGGGAGAAGAGCGCGAGAAGGCGCGATCCCGGATGAAGCGTCTGGCGCAGAGCTCAATCGGGAGGCGGGGCTGAAAGGAGGGGGGATGTGATCCCGGATGAAACGCCTAGAGCGGAGTTCCGCCGGGGAGAACCTCCTTGTTGATCCCAGATGAAACGGCTAGTTGGCGGAAGTCGCGAGGGGCGCGCCTCCCGTTCCTCCGGCGGGGGTTTCCCAGCCACACGCCGGAGAGGAGGTCCACGATCCATGGTAACCTGAATAGCTCCGGCTTGGCAGGCTCCACCGCGCCTGCACTTATATTTATAGCCAAACTGTGGCCCCCCGGTCGTTCCGATGCGGGTGGCTCCAATAAAGGCGGGCGCACCGAATCCGGAGCCGTTCCAGCTCTCGAGGCGTATCCTCCCACGATCTCCTAAGCGTCGTTCTCCTTAATTGCATTCTTCATGCAAAACACTCCGGGCGGTGTGTATCCCACGGCCCACGTATCTCCGCTCGCGCCCAGGCCGCATCCGCCTCGAAGAACGCGCGTATCGCGGCCGCTTAACTGACACTCCTTGCAAGCAGCAACTGGCGATCCGATTTCCCAGGTAACGCCTCAATTAGCATTTAATACCCTTCTGGTGTTCCCCAGGCGACGCTTCGAGAAGAGGAGAAACACGATCGTAGCTGGCCACGGAGAAATCTCGTCGAGCGGCAAGCGACAGGCGCGTGACCAACGAGCGGAATTCTCCGAGGCTCGGCCCTCGGATGCCAGGCTAACCCGATGATCATCCCGGGAGCAGACTAGCCTGAAGCCCCGACCGGTCACCTCGGCTTGCGCCAGCCTTGGCCGACCAACGAGCGGAATTCCCCGAGGCTCGGCCCTCGGATGCCAGGCTAACCCGATGATCATCCCGGGAGCAGACTAGCCTGAAGCCCCGACCGGTCGCCTCGGCTTGCGCCAGCCTTGGCCGACCAACGAGCGGAATTCCTCGAGGCTCGGCCCTCGGATGCCAGGCTAACCCGATGATCATCCCGGGAGCAGACTAGCCTGAAGCCCCGACCGGTCGCCTCGGCTTGCGCCAGCCTTGGCCGACCAACGAGCAGAATTTCCCGAGGCTCAGCCCTCGGATGCCAGGCTAACCCGATGATCATCCCGGGAGCAGACTAGCCTGAAGCCCCGACCAGTCGCCTCGGCTTGCGCCAGCCTTGGCCAACCAACGAGCGGAATTCCCTGAGGCTCGGCCCTCGGATGCCAGGCTAACCCGATGATCATCCCGGGAGCAGACTAGCCTGAAGCCCCGACCGGTCGCCTCGGCTTGCGCCAGCCTTGGCCGACCAACGAGCGGAATCTCCCGAGGCTCGGCCCTCGGATGCCAGGCTAACCCGATGATCATCCCGGGAGCAGACTAGCCTGAAGCCCCGACCGGTCGCCTCGGCTTGCGCCAGCCCTGGCCGACCAACGAGCGGAATCTCCCGAGGCTCGGCCCTCGGATGCCAGGCTAACCCGATGATCATCCCGGGAGCAGACTAGCCTGAAGCCCAGACCGGTCGCCTCGGCTTGCGCCAGCCTTGGCCGACCAACGAGCGGAATTTCCCGAGGCTCGGCCCTCGGATGCCAGGCTAACCCGATGATCATCCCGGGAGCAGACTAGCCTGAAGCCCCGACCGGTCGCCTCGGCTTGCGCCAGCCCTGGCCGATCAACGAGCGGAATCTCCCGAGGCTCGGCCCTCAGATGCCAGGCTAACCCGATGATCATCCCGGGAGCAGACTAGCCTGAAGCCCCGACCGGTCGCCTCGGCTTGCGCCAGCCTTGGCCGACTAACGAGCGGAATTTCCTGAGGCCTAACCCTCGGATGCCTGGCCTAGCGCCGTAGGAATTTCCTGAGGCCTAACCCTCGGATGCCTGGCCTAGCGCCGGAAGAATTTCCTGAGGCCTAACCCTCGGATGCCTGGCCTAGCGCCGGAAGAATTTTCTGAGGCCTAGCCCTCGGATGCCTGGCCTAGCGCCGGAGGAATTTCCTGAGGCCTAACCCTCGGATGCCTGGCCTAGCGCCGGAGGAATTTCCTGAGGCCTAACCCTCGGATGCCTGGCCTAGCGCCGGAAGAATTTCCTGAGGCCTAACCCTCGGATGCCTGGCCTAGCGCCGGAAGAATTTCCTGAGGCCTAACCCTCGGATGCCTGGCCTAGTGCCGGAAGAATTTTCTGAGGCCTAACCCTCGGATGCCTGGCCTAGCGCCGGAAGAACTTCAAGAGTTAGGAGTCGGCGAGACGCTACCAAGAGTTAAAAAGAGAAAGGACGAAAGTGAAATGAAGAAACACTCTATTTGCATTAACTTTCATTGTTTCAGGGCCGAGACCCATACAACTTGGCAAAACGCCAACATACAAAGAAAAGGACAAAGAAAGGTACAGAGGGTCAGCTTGGAGGAACCCCTGGGTCGGAACGCCGGGCACGTCCGCAAGGGGTAGGGAGGCGGTTGGAAAATCAGCAGGCAATGGCGCCGGAGGGGAGTCGAGGAGGGAGACCCCACTCAGGTCAATCCCGGGGTATTTAGCCGACACCCTTGCCAAGCCTTCATCGAAGCCTAAGACAAAGGAGTTGGACCCCGCGTCCGACATGTCACGGACGAACTCATCGGACTGACGATAGGCCTGTACCGCCTCCGACATGTCACGGATGAACTCGGCGGACTGACGATAGGCCTGTACCGCCAGACGCCCGATTTCCGCACTCTTCTCGGCCAGCGCCGCCTCTGCTCGCTCCGTAATCTGAGCTTTTGCCTCCATGACCTTCGCCACAATCCGGTCGTCCGCCTCGGAGGAGACCCTCAGCAGATCAGCCCGAGCCTCCTTGTGCTTCGCCTCGGCAGCAATGCGAGCAGCCTCAGCCTCCTCCAGGCGCGAATGAAGCTCCCGGTCGCTCGCGCGGGACTCCTCCAAGACCGACTCCAATTCGCCCAGCTTGGCTTCCAGAGACCGGGTTCGGTTGCGGGCGTTGTCGGCTGACCGCTGGGCCTTCTCCCACCTCTCCCGGAAGTCGGCAGCCTTCCGGGACTGCTTTTCGGCCCGCTCCTCCGCCTTCCTGACCTCGCTTTCGAGACCCGAGGCAACCTTGAGTTGCTCCTGAGCCTCCAACAGTTGCCTCTCGAGGGCGGCGAAGCCGAGTGCCCGCTCTTCGGCCACCTGGAGCCTCGTCTCGAGGTCCCTGGTCGTCCTCCCCGCCGCAGCCTGGCCTCCCTCCTCTACTGCTTTCAGTTGGCTCTCGGCCCTCGCCAGGAGCCTCGCCTGTTCCTCGTGGCTCTCCTCCAGACGAATCATGTACTGGGCGAGCTAAAAGATAGGAAAAATGAGAGCGTCAGATGGGGATCAATAGAGCTTATGAGTGGCGGAAGCGACCAAAAGAACACTCACCGACATAAGACAGACGCAGCTGGCAGCCCGGACGTCAGGGATCCTCATCTGCCGGACCTGCCTACGGTCCTTCTCCAGCAGCACCGTCTCGATGAGGTTTCGGGCGCCGGCGAAAGTGAAGGCCGACCCCGGCTTCGCCCCGGAGCCGGACGGTGGTTCTACAGCCTTACCCTTACCCATCGCTTGGGGAAGAGTCATGCTGACCGTGCTCGGGGCGGGGGCCGCTCCAGGAATCGACAGGGTCCCGCTCGGCCGGGGCCTCGGCGCGCCCCTCCTTCTCGTGTCGTCCGAAGCCGACCGAGTCGAAGGCCGGGTTGGGGACCGATCGCGTCCAACCCGGCCGTCTCGGGCGCGCTCGGATGACACCTCCGGAATAACGGTAGTCTCATCACCGGAGGGCTGATACGGCGCCAACTGTCGGTCCAAGCCCGCGGCGTCCCCCTGATCGGTGGGTCCGGACCCGTCTGTCGGCGTCGGAGTCGCCTGCTGGCTGGACTTCTTCGCCGGTGGGACCCCGCTCGGAGGAGTCCGTTTCTTCCTCCGGACCGCTTCCAGTAGGGACGTCCTACCAACAGCCATCGCCTTGTCCGACCGCATGACGTCGTCGATTTCTGCAAAAAGGACGAGATGGTCGGAGACTGAGAAGCTGATGGAAAGAAGAAACGAAAGAGGAGAAAAAAGCTAAAAAAGAAGTGGTGGCGGGCTCACGGTCAGCGGGGACCGAGCTCAGGCCGACGTTCACCAAGGTGTCCTCAGAAATAAGGCGAGACACCGGGGGGAGCCGGCCCTCGGCAACCAACCCCTTCAAGACGGCGACGCCATCGGATTCCTCCCTCGACAACCTCGATAGGCCGATCGGGGACTTCATCGGCATCTCCCAGGTTGCCGTGAATCCCCAAGAGGGATCTACGTCAATGAAAAAGAAACGCTCCTTCCAGCCGTGGATGGAGGAAGGAGCCTCCTTGACGAGGCCGCACCCTCGCCGCGCCGCAAAGCACCACCACCCTCTGTCCTGGGGGTGGCCGTTCAGGCCGTAGCATTCCCAAAAGACATTCAGGATGGCGGGAACCTCGTGCATGCGGCAGAGAACCTGGAAGGCCATCAGGGCGCGCCATGAGTTCGGCACCAGTTGCGTCGGCGCCTCTCTTAAACCCCGAAGCACCTGCACAACTAAGTCCGAGGGGGGAAAGCAGAACCCGGCCCGAAGGATGTCCTCGTTGATGGCAACCTTCCCCGGAGGAGGATGGGACATCCTCTCCTCAGGCCCCGGGAGCGTAACGTTGCAGGCTTCGGGAAGGTGGTACCGGGCCACGAACCTATCTAGGTCTTCGGGGACCAGATCCGACTGAATGCGGTCCGCTCTTACTTCGTCCATACCTAATGGCCAGTGGATCTACGGTCAGGACGGGGCCAAGAAGGGGGAAAGGACCGGAACGACTGAAGTACACTAATACGGAAGGAGAAAGTATGGAGAGCCCTAAATTGAAGAATGGGGCAACTCACCGGAAGGGAAGGAAGAACGGCTCCGAAGGCGTCAAAGGAGGAGCGAGCAAACAATCCGACGGCAACGACAGCAGCGCAAGGGAGAAACTCGAAGATGCCTGCGAAGAGAAAAGCGGACGGGGGAGGGCCCCCGGTTAAATAGGCGGAAAGGCGGGTGACGCCTCGGTGACGCCAGAGGACGCCTGGCTGCCGAAAGATCGCTCGCGCCCCAAAGGCGAATCGACGCCATTAAGGAAGGATGTCCGCCGAAATCCGCAGACTGCCAGATCAGCGACAACCGCTATACGCCATAAAGGAAGCGGGGAGCTCGAAGCGCGCGCGCCTTTCCGAGGGATGGCGGCAATCTCGAAGCATCACTCCCTTCACCCGTTCCCCTCCTGGTTCCAGGCTCGGAAGCGGGGGGCTACTGTTACGGAGGAATTTAGCCACCATGCCCGACGTGACCGGCACGCGCGCCCAGGAAGACTACGGCTGCCCCTTGATCCAGCAATCCGACCCCGAGTCGGATATCTTCGGCTCCGCAGCCCGACCCCGAGTCGGCTGCCCCTTGATCCAGCAATCCGACCCCGAGTCGGATATCTTCGGCTCCGCAGCCCGACCCCGAGTCGGCTGCCCCTTGATCCAGCAATCCGACCCTGAGTCGGATATCTTCGGCTCCGCAGCCCGACCCCGAGTCGGCTGCCCCCTGATCCAGTCATCCGACCCCGAGTCGGCAATCTCTCGACAACAACAGACTGTTCCTCTGAGGCACGCCGCGGCCCCCTGCTCCACTACTCCCTGCAACGGCCGTATCCGGCGCTGCCCCACGATCCCCTGTAACAGCCGTACAAAGCGGAGCTCCACTATGCCCTGCCAGGGCCGTACCCAGCGCTGCCCCACGACGCCCTGTAACGGCCATGTCAGTGGCAACCCATCGTGCCACACGATGATGAATCCCCGGAAAAACCCCCCAGCCTGATATATATGAGGCTGGGGGGGAAGGGGGAGGGTAAGATATATCTTCCGGAGTATCATCTCACCTGCTACCTTCTCCTTCTCCTTCTCCTTCGATCTCCTCTGACTTGATCGTCAGAGGGCCCCCACTACCCCGGTGGTGGTGCGAGGCTTGCTTGCAGGTTTCACGGCGGAGGGCGGAGCGCAACCAAAGCAACTCAAAGGGAACCCCGTTCACACCGCTGTGCCAATCGTTCTCGGTTTGGACCACCAGTATCATTGTAAACCTTTGAGGTCAGTACAAAGTTAAAAGAAGAAATCATTACAAGTATTGATTTCTAATACAAAAAGTGTTTCAAAATAACCTAGGGTTTACAAAAAGAAGATCCCTAGATGTCTACAAAATGTCCCTCATCGGCGACGTTGCTCATAAGCCCTAGCAGCTGCATCTATGAAAGCATTGATGGAATCTAGCAGTGTTCTGAATTGATCTCCCTGTGACTGATGGAAGGCTGCCACTAGTGCTTCAAATTCTATGGTTGCCCTTTCAATTCTTCCTCTAAGTTGGGCAACCAAGGTGCCCACATTTCCTCCAGGGCTTGTCAACTCTTGAAGGCTATTTGAGATGGTCCTCAAGCTATCTTGTAGCTCAATTGATCTGAAGGCTTGGGTGGCATTCGCACTAACTAGTTCTTGAGCTGTAGCTTCTATCTAAGCTCTAATTTCCTTCATCTCTTGTAGAATCCCTTCATGTGAGGCTCTGATGGGGGCCAACTCAGTAGAGATCATCGATCTCATCTCCTCCCTCATCTGCTTGCAAATTACAGATGCTAAAGTGCGCATCTGGTCTTCTGATAGGGAGTAAGGCCCACTGACTGGAGGAGGTGGTGGCATGGATGAACGTCCAACTGAGCTAGAGGGTATATCAGGAAAGTCCATGTGGCTAGGTGGAGGAGAGTGGTGGTCAGACTCCTGATGTGGGATCTCAGGCTCTAGGGTTTGAACTTTTCTTTTTGGTACCTTGATCCAAGACCCATCTACCTTTTGAAACTCCATTCTTCGCATTGTGCCCTCATTATAATAGTCGGTGTTTCTCAAGGGTTTTGCAGGCTCATTTTCTGGAATGGGAACTTTAAAGTGTTTGAAGAGTAGGGTAAAAATCATGCCATAGGGTATACTAAACCTAGAATACCTATGACACAGAGCAATGTAGTTCAACATAAGTCTAGGGAGGTTTAGAGGAATCCCTAGTAGGATATGGTGCATGATAACTAAATCTCGCTCCGAAACAAAATCGAAGCGACTGGTTTTAGGAAACAAGACCCGGTTGACAATACTTAGAAGTAGTCTCATTTCGGCATTTAGGTCTTGGGAGTTGACTACATCAAGAGGGCCACAGTCCTCTCTTCCTAGAAGCAAGTTTAGGGCTATTTCCCTTTGGGGATGTGAGGTCGGAGCCTCACCATCTTTAGGAATTTGCAGAACAGTGGATAGAATATCCTCATTAATTTCTACCAATGTCCCCCGGACATATACAGTGTACCCTAAGTCCCCTAAGGCCATATTACTAAACATTTCTCTAACAAGGCCGGGGTAGGTCGAAGTATTGAGGGTACAAAGGTATTCCCACCCTTGGGCATGGAGTCTCTCTCCAATAGAGAACCCCTCACTATCTAGAAATGCAAAGTCTATGTACCTACCGGTCGTCACTGTGCGATTTGCACAGGAAATGGTTGTGGTTGGCGGAGCAACCGGAGGAGACGACGCGGAAGGTTCTTCCCTCCGTTCCTCACCGTCGGCCGCTGCCCTAGGACGCCTCCCACCGGTCCTCCTAGCTCTTTTAGGTGCCATTGAATGGAAAACCTAGGGAAATGAGGAGGAAGAGGCTAGGGTTTGTGTTGGAGAGAAAATGGAGGCTAGGGTTTTTGTTTTTGTCGGGGATGAAAGGGATAGCTCGGGTCGGCTCGAGCTGTTTCGACCTATTTTAAAAACCCTCGTTCGGTCCCCGAGACGTCTCCGCGACTAAGGCGAGACGTCTCGCCGGGGGGACGTCTCTGCGATTTGCCAGAGACGTCTCCGGCACTGAAAAATTTCAGACTGATTTTTATCTTTTCCTAATTTGTTTCATTTAATCACACTAATTATGATTTCTTTAGGTGAATACAGAATGAGTTTGTTTGTGATCCTCCCCCTTAATAATACATCCTATAGAGGTTTGATAATGATTTTTGAATTATTAATGTTGAAATGAGGAATGTTTGACCAAATTTCGAATACCTATGAAATAGGCTCTGAAAATATCTCTGTGAAGAGTCCAAGGGAGGGTAACCATCCTCCGGAAAGTTAAACAATTCGTCATTTAGTTTAGATGGATTCATGCTTTCACTTATGTTGACCTTGAGGTGGATTACTAGTTTTTTTTTTTTTTTTGGTAGCAAGGCATTGCAATACAAGTTGAATTTATTTGCTAGGGTCATACAAGCTCAAAGCATTTCTTAAGAAGTTGAACCTATCTTTACAAAGGGGCTTTGTAAAGATATCGGCCAATTGATTTTCAGTACATACATATTCAATTATCACATCATTTTTCAGCACATGATCCCTAATAAAATGATGTCTAATCTCTATATGCTTTGATTTAGAGTGTTGGACAGGATTTTTTGTTAAATTAATTGCACTTGTATTATCACATTTAATTGGTATGTTGTCCATTTTGATGCCGAAGTCTTCAAGTTGTTGCTTAATCCAAAGAACTTGGGCACAACAGCTTCCAGCTGCAATGTACTCAGCCTCAGCTGTGGACAAGGCAACTGAATTCTGTTTCTTGCTAAACCAAGAAACCAAATTAGCACCCAAGAATTGACATGTGCCACTTGTGCTTTTTCTGTCGAGTTTGCACCCGGCAAAATCAGCATCGGAATAAGCAATTAAATTTATGTCAGATTGTTTAGAATACCATAAGCCTACATTAGATGTTCCTACTAGATATCTAAAAATTCTTTTAACAGCTTGCAAGTGTGATTCCTTAGGACATGCTTGGTATCTAGCACACATACAAATACTGAATAATATATCTGGTCTACCAGCAGTAAGATAAAGTAAAGAGCCTATCATACCTCTGTACAATTTGCAGTCTATACTTTTACCTTTTTCATCTTTGTCAAGCTTGCAACTTGAGCCCATGGGTGTGCTGATTTCCTTTGCATCCTTCAACTTGAATTTCTCCAACATTTCCTTGATATATTTGGACTGACTGATGAAGATGCCTTCCTCTGATTGTTTTATTTGTAGCCCAAGGAAGAAGTTGAGCTCACCCATCATGCTCATTTCAAATTCTCCCTGCATAAGCTTGGCAAACTCTTGACAAAGGCTATCATTAGTAGCACCAAAAATTATATCATCCACATAAATTTGTACAAGCAATAAGTCATTTCCTTTTCTTTTAATGAAGAGGGTTTTATCTACATTTCCTCTCTTAAATTTGTTTTCAATTAGGAAATTACTTAGTCTTTCATACCATGCTCTAGGAGCTTGCTTAAGTCCATATAATGCTTTATGCAATTTATAAACATAATCTGGATATAAATGGTTTTCAAAACCTGGAGGTTGTCCTACATAAACTTCCTCCATTATATAACCATTTAAAAATGCACTTTTTACATCCATTTGATAGAGTTTAAAATCCATAAAGCATGCATATGCCAAAAGTAGTCTAATAGCTTCTAACCTAGCAACTGGAGCAAAAGTTTCATCGAAATCTATTCCTTCCTCCTGATTATAGCCTTTGGCCACTAGCCTAGCTTTGTTTCTTGTTACTATTCCATCTTCATCTAGTTTATTTCTATATACCCATTTGGTGCCTATAATTGAAACATTAGGGGGTCTTTTCATTAAAGTCCAAACTTGATTTCTTTCAAATTGGTTTAATTCCTCTTGCATAGCATTCATCCAATTATCATCTTTTTCGGCTTCTTCTAGTGATTTAGGCTCTATTTATGAAACGAAAGCAAGATAATTACTAGTATTTAGAGAGGATCTTGTTCTTACCCCTTGCGAAGGATCACCAAGGATTAGATCCCTTGGATGACCATGTGCATACCTCCATTCCTTAGGAAGATCTTGATTTCTTGCTTGGGGTTGATCTTCTTCATCTTGCTGAATTGTATCTTCTTTGACTTCATCTTCAAGTTGTTTGTCTTGTATGGAGAACTCCTTCATTCTGTCTTCAAGTATACCTGCATCATTATCTTCTTCTTTTCTAGAAGAATCTCCATTAGCTTCATCAAAAACAACATGAATGGATTCTTCAACAACGAGAGTTCTCTTGTTGAAGATCCTGTATGCTCTACTAGATGAGGAATAACCTAAGAAGATCCCCTCATCTGATTTAGCACTAAATTTACTTAGATTGTCCTTTCCATTGTTTAAAATAAAACACCTACAACCGAATACATGAAAGTAGCTTATATTGGGCTTCTTATTTTTCATTAACTCATAAGGTGTTTTCTTTAAAATAGATCTAACTAATGCACGGTTTAAAATGTGACATGCAGTATTTATTGCTTCAGCCCAAAAATATCTTGGTAGATCCGATTCGCACAACATGGTACGAGCCATATCTGCTAGTGTGCGATTCTTCCTTTCTACCACCCCATTTTGTTGGGGTGTCCTAGGGGCCGAGAAATTGTGATTGATACCATTTTCGTCACAGAACTTTTCAAAGTGCTGATTTTCAAACTCGGTACCATGATCACTCCTAATTGCTTTTAGTTTAAGATTGAGTTCATTTGAAACTCTATTATGAAACTTGATAAAAGCGGGAAAGGACACATCTTTGTGTGCAAGAAATGAAACCCATGTAAAACGTGAAAAATCATCAACAATTACAAGACCAAATTTCTTACCCCCTAGACTAGCAGTTCTAGTGGGTCCAAACAAATCCATGTGAATTAGTTCTAAGGGTTTTGTTGTTGAGACTATGTTTTTAGACTTGAAAGAGCTTCTTGTTTGTTTCCCTAATTGACATGCAGCACAAATTTTGTTCTTTTCAAAATCTATCTTTGGTAGTCCTTTGACTAGATCTTTTGTGATCAATTTAGAAATTAAATCCATGCTAGCATGTCCTAACCTACGATGCCATAACCAACTAGTCTCATTGACTTTGGGATCCATGGCTATAAGACATTGGCCATCCTTCATGGTGAGATCATCAAGATCTACCATGTAAATATTTCCATGCCTATGTCCTGTGAGTATGATCTCATTGTCAATTGGACTACTAACTATGCATAGTGATGATTCAAATGACACTTTAAAGCCTTTGTCACAGAATTGACTTATACTTAATAAATTATGTTTTAGTCCATTAACTAGCAATACATTATCAATAAATGAGGAGGGTGATATGGAGATTTTACCAACACCAATGATTTGACCTTTAGCATTGTCTCCGAATGTGACTACTCCTCCTTCTTTTGACTTCAAGGTGACGAAGAGACTCTTGTCACCGGTCATATGCCTTAAGCAACCACTATCAAGATACTACATTCTCTTTTTATTCCCGGCTGCAAGGCAGACCTGCAAAGTGATCATGTGAAGCTCTTAGGTACCCAAGTTTTCTTGGGTCCTTCGTGGTTAGTGTAGTTGGTTCCCTTAGGCACCCATACTTTAGTTATGTTTTTAGCTTTTACAAATGTACTCTTGTTAGTTTGGATCTTTCTTTGAATACAAGAGTAGGCTTTATGTCCATTCTTTCCACAATGAAAGCATGTAGGTTTTTCAGTTTTTACATCTTTTGCTTTTACAAAGAAATTCTTTAGATACTTTTGTTGTTTGTTAGTTTTATATCCTAATCCGGCTTTATTAAAAACAGCTCTTTGATTTGAAAGAATAAGATTTAATTTTTCAGAGCTTTGTGTAAATATTTCAACAATTGGTTTGTACTTATGTACCTCATTCTTAAGATTTAAGTTTTCTTTAACTAGTTCTTCCTTATCCTTTTTAAGGGATTCAACATTTTGTGCAAGTGAGGTATTATTATCGAGTAGGAATTTTACTTTTAGATTTAATTCCTTAATTAGTGTTTTTGCCGTTTCATTTTCAATGCTAAGTTTTAAATTTTTATTTTCTAGGTCAATGGTGTTAATATTTTTAACGCTCTCCTTCTCAATCAATAGGTTTTCAATATCTTCTTTCAGTTTTTGATTGGAGGCTTTTAACTCTATATTCTTTGCTCCTAACATACTACAATCACCCATAAGTTCTTGAAAAGCTTCATATAATTCTTCTAAAGTAAAATTTATAGTTGAATTTTGACATGCCTCGTCGTCTTCGAATGCCATGAAGCACAAATTGGCGGTCTCTTCCTTCTCTTCCTCGGAGGATGATGTGTCACTATTGTTACGGGGGAATTTAGCCACCATGCCCCAAGTGACCGGCACGCGCGCCCAGGAAGACTACGGCTGCCCCTTGATCCAGCAATCCGACCCCGAGTCGGATATCTTCGGCTCCGCAGCCCGACCCCGAGTCGGCTGCCCCTTGATCCAGCAATCCGACCCCGAGTCGGATATCTTCGGCTCCGCAGCCCGACCCCGAGTCGGCTGCCCCTTGATCCAGCAATCCGACCTCGAGTCGGATATCTTCGGCTCCGCAGCCCGACCCCGAGTCGGCTGCCCCTTGATCCAGCAATCCGACCCCGAGTCGGATATCTTCGGCTCCGCAGCCCGACCCCGAGTCGGCTGCCCCCTGATCCAGTCATCCGACCCCGAGTCGGCAATCTCTCGACAACAACAGACTGTTCCTCTGAGGCACGCCGCGGCCCCCTGCTCCACTACTCCCTGCAACGGCCGTATCCGGCGCTGCCCCACGATCCCCTGTAACAGCCGTACAAAGCGGAGCTCCACTATGCCCTGCCAGGGCCGTACCCAGCGCTGCCCCACGACGTCCTGTAACGGCCATGTCAGTGGCAGCCCCATCGTGCCACACGATGACGAATCCCCGGAAAAACCCCCCAGCCTGATATATATGAGGCTGGGGGGGGAAGGGGGAGGGTAAGATATATCTTCCAGAGTATCATCTCACCTGCTACCTTCTCCTTCTCCTTCTCCTTCGATCTCCTCTGACTTGATCGTCGGAGGGCCCCCACTACCCCGGTGGTGGTGCGAGGCTTGCTTGCAGGTTTCACGGCGGAGGGCGGAGCGCAACCAAAGCAACTCAAAGGGAACCCCGTTCACACCGCTGTGCCAATCGTTCTCGGTTTGGACCACCAGCAACAGTTGGCGCTAGAAGGAGGGCCCGGATCTCAGAGCGATCGTAATGGCACGGCGAGGTGGTCGTGGAGCTTCCAATGCTTCCGGTCGCGGGGCCTCTCGCGCCACTGGCCGGGAGGCCGCTGCATCCCCAACACGCTCTCAGCAACACTCCACCGCCCCACCGCCCATTCAGATGGTCGAAGCCGCCCAGTTCGACCAGCTAACCCAGCAGGTTCGCACCCTCGTGGAGGCGGTGCAGAATCTGCAGGGTGCGATGTCCCGGGCGCCGCAGCAGGCTCAGGAGCCGCCGCTGCCTGAGCGTTCGCCTGTCCTCCTCAACCCGCGTTCCTTCCTCTCCCATGGGGAGGAGCGCCGGCGCGAGGAGGATTCTCGAACACGCTCCATTCTGCCGGGACCTTCCCACCGGAGCTGCGCGGGGTACGAGAGGCGGGCCCGGGCGCGTTCCCAGACCCCCCAATCCTCGAGGAACCCGCGCTCCAGTCGGTCCCCCTCTCGCCGCTCCTTGTCTCCCACCCACCGGTCGCGTTCCTTGGACCGGCGGGTGGACGATCTCCACCGACAACTCTAGGTCCTGAAGGGCCATTCCAAAGATCCCTTCGCCGACTTAGAGATCTCCTCCCAGCCGGCGCTCGCCTCGAGGATCCTGCGGACCCCGAATCCGCCGGGGTTCAAAATGCCGGCGATCGAGCCCTATGACGGGGCGGCGGACCCGCGGGATCACGTCGAGAGTTTCAGGACACTTATGCTCCTCCACGGAGCATCAGATCTCCTTCTCTGCAAGGCTTTCCCGGCAACCCTCCGTGGCCCGGCAAGGGCATGGTTCGCCGGGCTGGAGGCTGACTCAATCCGGTCCTTTGACCAGTTCACTCGCCTCTTCATCACTCATTTCGCCGTCAGTGGCCGGCGGCGACTGGTCTCCGACTCCCTCTTTGATGTCCGGCAAAACGAGGGAGAAAGCCTGCGGGATTATCTTACCCGCTTCAACAAGGCTACGCTGGAGGTCCGGAACCTGAGTCAGGAGGTAGCTCTTTCAGCCCTGAAGCGTGGCTTCCGGAAGGGCAGACTCACCTTCTTCCTGGACAAACGCCTGCCGCGGAGCTTCCCAGAGCTGTTGTCCCGGGCGAACCAGTATGCGGACGCCGAGGAGGCGGCCGCCCACCGGAGCAAGGAGGCCGCCGAGATCCCACAAAAGCTTGGGAAGAAAAGGCGGAAAGAGGCACGCTAGAGGAGGAGCCCGACGCCCCAGCGTCGGCGCAGAAGCCCGTCGCCGGCGAAGAACCACGGCGCCCCACGCCCTCGTTCTCCGCCCCGACGTTTCAACCGGTACACCCCTCTCCTGACTCCCCTGGCCCAGATCCTTATGGAGATCAAGGAGCGGGAGGACCTTCCGGCCCCGAGACAGATACGAAGGATCCCTGGAAAGAGGCCCTTCCGGGCGTACTGTGAGTACCACCGAGACCACGGCCACGACACAGAGGACGGCTTCCAGCTTCGGGACGAGATCGAGGCTCTTATCCGTCGGGGGCGTCTCGGTCGATATGTGAGCGACCGACGTCCCCCCGCAGACCCGCGTCCGGCCGACCCGGCTCCTCCGGAGCCTCGGGAGCAGAATCGACCCGTTGCGGGCGTGATCCACACTATCACTGGGGGCTGCTCTCGGCCCGTGAGGAACGCAGGGGGCTCGACGGAAGCGTCAGGGACGGCCGTCGTAAAGAGGCAGAGGGTCGGTAATGTAATCACCTTTTCTGATGAGGATGTGAAGGGGGTTCAGACTCCCCACGATGACGCCATGGTGATCTCCCTCACTATGGCAAACTATGATGTAAGGCGTGTTCTTGTGGATAGTGGAAGCTCAGCTGATATTTTATTTTACGAGGCCTTCCAAAAGATGAGCTTGTCCAGACAGTTGTTGCACAAAATGTCCACCCCCCTCGTAGGATTCACCGGTGACGCTGTCCCGGCGGAAGGTGTCGTTGAGCTGCCTGTGACTGCGGGCGTCGCACCCGCAGAAGCCACGGTGCGACTCGGGTTCTTGGTCGTCCGTATCCCCTCGGCCTACAACGCTATCCTCGGGCGACCCAGGCTGAACGCCCTTCGCGCGGTGGTCTCCACGTACCACTTGCTCATGCGGTTCCCCACGGCGGTCGGGATCGGAGAGGTCCGAGGTGACCAACCGACCGCACGGCAATGTTTTCTAGCAACCCTCAAAGGGAAGAAGCCCGTGGAAGCCCTAAGCGTCGAGTCCCTTGATGCCAGAGACGAGGTGGCCTTGCGGCACGGAGAGCCGGCCGAGGGAGTGGTCGAAGTCCCCCTTGAGGAAGGCCGCCCCGACCGGGCGGTCTGGGTCGGGGCCAATCTCGACCCGGGAGCTCGGGCCCGGTTGGTGGAATTCCTCCGAGCCAATGCCGATGTATTTGCCTGGTCGGCGGCCGATGTACCTGGGATCGACCCGGAGGTCATTTCTCACACCCTCAACGTCGACCCGACCCACCGACCAATAAAGCAGAAGAAGAGACACTGTGCCCCGGATCGGATCCGGGTGGTCGACCAGGAGGTAGACAAGCTCTTGGAGGCAGGATTCATAAGGGAGGTAAGCTACCCCGAGTGGCTGGCAAATGTTGTACTTGTCCGGAAGGCGAGCGGGAAGTGGAGGATGTGCGTCGACTATACCGACCTGAACAAGGCGTGCCCTAAAGATAGCTTTCCGCTTCCGCGAATAGACCAACTGGTCGATGCGACTTCCGGATATCAGCTGCTGTCTTTCATGGACGCCTTCTCCGGTTACAACCAGATAATGATGGCCCCACAGGACGAGGAGAAAACTGCCTTTATAACAGACCGGGGGCTATACTGCTACAAGGTAATGCCCTTCGGTCTGAAGAATGCTGGCGCCACTTACCAGCGCCTCGTCAACAAAATCTTCAAAGAGCAAATCGGCCGGAACATGGAGGTGTACGTCGACGATATGCTGGTGAAGAGCCGCCATGCAGACCAGCACATCGCGGATTTGGAGGAGACTTTCACCACCTTGCGGAAGTTTCGCATGAAGCTGAACCCAGCGAAGTGCGCCTTCGGCGCTTCGGCCGGGAGGTTCCTCGGTTTCATTGTCAACCAGCGGGGTATCGAAGACAACCCGGACAAAATCAAGGCCATCCAAGGTATGTCTCCTCCGACCAAAGTAAAGGAGGTTCAGGAGCTCGCTGGAAGGGTCGCCGCGCTTGGACGATTTGTGGCAAAATCGACCGAACGCTGCCAACCATTCTTCAAGGTGTTAAAACGCCCGAAAGACTTCCTCTGGACGGCCGAATGTCAAGCAGCATTCGACCAGCTCAAGGAATACCTGGCGTCTCCTCCCCTACTGTCCAAGCCGCAAGAAGGGGAGATGCTCTACCTCTATCTGGCGGTCTCCCCAACCGCGGTCAGTGCGGTGCTGGTTCGGGAAGAGGCAAAGCTCCAGAAGCCCGTGTACTACATCAGCCGGGTCCTACGGGATGCCGAGACGCGGTATACGAAGGCTGAGAAGATCGCCTTCGCGCTGCTGACCGCGACCAGGAGACTCTGCCCCTATTTCCAGGCTCATTCGGTCACCCTCTTAACCGATCAACCACTACGGCAGATCCTCAGCAACCCCGAGAATGCGGGACGACTGGTAAAGTGGGCAGTAGAACTCGGTGAGTTCGACATCCGCTACCAGCCTCGACCCGCCATCAAGGCCCAGGTGCTCGCAGACTTCCTCGCTGAGTGCACGGTGCAGGAGGCGGAACCTAGACCGCCAGAAACGCCCAGCCTCGACCTCCCGATTTGGACGCTTCACATCGATGGGTCGTCGAACCCCGAGGGTGGAGGGGCCGGGCTGGTCCTTACCAGTCCTGATGGAGTGATAGCCGAGTATGCCTTGTGGTTTGGATTTCCAGTGACCAACAACGAGGCGGAGTACGAGGCCCTAGTCACGGGACTCAAACTCACCAGAGAGCTCGGCATTCGGCGTTTGAAGGTCTTCACCGACTCCCAGCTGGTGGTCGGGCAGGTTCGTGGGGAGTTCGAGGCCCGGAGCCCGACCATGCAGAACTACGTCCGAAAGGTGCAAGCACTCATTCCCGACCTCGGCAGTGTCGACATTCAGCAGGTCCCCAGAAGCGAAAATGCCAGGGCCGACAGGTTGTCCCGCTTGGTGGGCACAGAGGCGCACTACTTGTCGAGGGCAATCTACCTGGAGACCCTGGATGCCCCGAGCATCGGCGAGGCTGGAGCGGCGATGGCGATTGATCCGGAGCCGTCTTGGATGGACCCGCTCGTCGCCTACCTCGCCGAAGGGATCCTCCCTGAAGACGAAGATTAAGATCGGCGACTTGTCAAGAAGTCCGCCCACTACGTACTCTATGAAGGGAGGCTGTATCGGACCTCGTTCACCGCCCCCCTCTTAAGGTGCCTCCGCCCCTCGGAGGCGGCCAACGTCCTCGGCGAAGTCCATGAGGGCGTCTGCGGATCGCACTTGGGGGCTAGGTCCTTAGCGCACAAGATCATGAGGCAAGGCTATTATTGGCCTACCTTGTTGGAGGACTCGAAGGATCACGTACGGAAATGCGACGCCTGCCAGCGCCACGCCAATATCCAGAGAGTCCCTTCTGTCCCCTTGGCACCAATCACCGCGCCCTGGCCCTTCGCACAGTGGGGAATGTATATCCTCGGACCATTCTCCGTCGCTTCAGCCCAGCGGAAATTTTTGATTGTTGCAATCGACTACTTCACCAAGTGGGTGGAGGCAGAGCCGCTGGCCACTATCACGGAGGCGCAAGTCCGGAAGTTCGTGAAGAAAAACATCATTGTCCGATTTGGGGTACCTCGGGTCCTCATCTCGGATAATGGTCGACAGTTCGACAACAAGCATTTCCGTGACTTCTGCGAGGAGTTCGGGATCGAGCATCGGTTCACATCTGTGTCGCATCCCCAAACCAACGGTGAGGCCGAGGTCACAAATCGGACAATCCTCCAAGGAATTAAGGCGCGAATCGGTCGGACGGGGCAAGCTTGGGTCGAAGAACTCGAGAATGTCCTTTGGGCGTATCGGACCACGCATCGGACCCCTACCGGGGAGACGCCTTTCAGCCTAACCTATGGCACGGAAGCGGTTGTTCCCGTGGAGCTCGGACTCCCCTCGCCCCGGGTCGCCGCGCACCGACCCGAGGCCAATTCGGAGCAACTCCGAGGGAACCTGAACCTCTTGGAAGAAGCAAGAGAAATGGCACAGGTTCGGATGGCGATGTATCAGCGGAGGGTGGCCCGATATTATAACTCCAAGGTCCGACCGAAACTTTTCAGAATCGGAGATCTGGTGCTAAGGCGAGCCAAAGCATCTCAACCCGCGGAAGGTGGGAAACTGGCGCCAAATTGGGAAGGCCCGTATAGGGTTCGTTGGTAAACCGACCTGGCTCCCACCAGTTGGAGACCCTAGATGGTCGAGAAATTCCGAGGAGCTGGAATTCCGCTAACCTGCGGGTGTATCACCAGTAGAGCGACAAAGCCAGGAAGACAGTTCGAAAAATGTACAATTCTTTTCATTTCAATAATTCCTGGTTACAACGGTATGTTCGTGTGATTACAAAGAATTCCCAGAGGGAAATTGGGGAGTAAAGAAAACAAGGAAGAGGTGGAGACTCCGTGGAGCTGAAGATCTGGGACCCCGAACCCTCCATCCGAAGCAGCTGCAATCCCACCGGGCGTGGGTGCTTCTCCTCGGAGGCGCCATCCACGCCTCACGCAAAGGACGAAGAGCCGGCGCGGACGAAGAAGAAGTGGACGAAGGAGGAGTTCCCGCTGCTTCCAGAGAAACGCCACCTCCAGAGAAACGCCACCTCCAAGGGATATTCCGGTCCTCCCCAGGAGAAGGGGAGGGAAGGAATACAAGGGAGAAGAGCGCGAGGAGGCGCGATCCCAGATGAAGCGTCTGGCGCAGAGCTCAATCGGGAGGCGGGGCTGAAAGGAGGGGGGATGTGATCCCAGATGAAACGCCTAGAGTGGAGTACCGCCGGGGAGAACCTCCTTGTTGATCCCAAATGAAACGGCTAGTTGGCGGAAGTCGCGAGGGGCGCGCCTCCCGTTCCTCCGGCGGGGGTTTCCCAGCCACACGCCGGAGAGGAGGTCCACGATCCATGGTAACCTGAATAGCTCCGGCTTGGCAGGCTCCACCGCGCCTGCACTTATATTTATAGCCAAACTGTGGCCCTCCGGTCGTTCCGATGCGGGTGGCTCCAATAAAGGCGGGCGCACCGAATCCGGAGCCGTTCCAGCTCTCGAGGCGTATCCTCCCACGATCTCCTAAGCGTCGTTCTCCTTAATTGCATTCTTCATGCAAAACACTCCGGGCGGTGTGTATCCCACGGCCCACGTATCTCCGCTCGCGCCCAGGCCGCATCCGCCTCGAAGAACGCGCGTATCGCGGCCGCTTAACTAACACTCCTTGCAGGCAGCAACTGGCGATCCGATTTCCCAGGTAACGCCTCAATTAGCATTTAATACCCTTCTGGTGTTCCCCAGGCGACGCTTCGAGAAGAGGAGAAACACGATCGTAGCTGGCCACGGAGAAATCTCGTCGAGCGGCAAGCGACAGGCGCGTGACCAACGAGCGGAATTCCCCAAGGCTCGGCCCTCGGATGACAGGCTAACCCGATGATCATCCCGGGAGCAGACTAGCCTGAAGCCCCGACCGGTCGCCCCGGCTTGCGCCAGCCTTGGCCGACCAACGAGCGGAATTCCCCGAGGCTCGGCCCTCGGATGCCAGGCTAACCCGATGATCATCCCGGGAGCAGACTAGCCTGAAGCCCCGACCGGTCGCCTCGGCTTGCGCCAGCCTTGGCCGACCAACGAACGGAATTCCCCGAGGCTCGGCCCTCGGATGCCAGGCTAACCCGATGATCATTCCGGGAGCAGACTAGCCTGAAGCCCCGACCGGTCGCCTCGGCTTGCGCCAGCCTTGGCCGACCAACGAGCGGAATTTCTCGAGGCTCGGCCCTCGGATGCCAGGCTAACCCGATGATCATCTCGGGAGCAGACTAGCCTGAAGCCCCGACCGGTCGCCTCGGCTTGCGCCAGCCTTGGCCGACCAACGAGCGGAATTCCCCGAGGCTCGGCCCTCGGATGCCAGGCTAACCCGATGATCATTCCGGGAGCAGACTAGCCTGAAGCCCCGACCGGTCGCCTCGGCCTGCGCCAGCCTTGGCCGACCAACGAGCGAAATCTCCCGAGGCTCGGCCCTTGGATGCCAGGCTAACCCGATGATCATCCCGGGAGCAGACTAGCCTGAAGCCCCGACCGGTCGCCTCGGCTTGCGCCAGCCTTGGCCAACCAACGAGCGGAATCTCCCGAGGCTCAGCCCTCGGATGCCAGGCTAACCCGATGATCATCTCGGGAGCAGACTAGCCTGAAGCCCCGACCGGTCGCCTCGGCTTGTGCCAGCCTTGGCCGACCAACGAGCGAAATTCCCCGAGGCTCGGCCCTCGGATGCCAGGCTAACCCGATGATCATCCCGGGAGCAGACTAGCCTGAAGCCCCGACCGGTCGCCTCGGCTTGCGCCAGCCTTGGCCGACCAACGAGCGGAATCTCCCGAGGCTCGGCCCTTGGATGCCAGGCTAACCCGATGATCATCCCGGGAGCAGACTAGCCTGAAGCCCCGACCGGTCGCCTCGGCTTGCGCCAGCCTTGGCCGACCAACGAGCGGAATCTCCCGAGGCTCGGCCCTCGGATGCCAGGCTAACCCGATGATCATCCCGGGAGCAGACTAGCCTGAAGCCCCGACCGGTCGCCTCGGCTTGCGCCAGCCTTGGCCGACCAACGAGCGGAATTCCCCGAGGCTCGGCCCTCGGATGCCAGGCTAACCCGATGATCATCCCAGGAGCAGACTAGCCTGAAGCCCCGACCGGTCGCCTCGGCTTGCGCCAGCCCTGGCCGACCAACGAGCGGAATCTCCCGAGGCTCGGCCCTCAGATGCCAGGCTAACCCGATGATCATCCTGGGAGCAGACTAGCCTGAAGCCCCGACCGGTCGCCTCGGCTTGCGCCAGCCTTGGCCGACTAACGAGCGGAATTTCCTGAGGCCTAACCCTCGGATGCCTGGCCTAGCGCCGGAGGAATTTCCTGAGGCCTAACCCTCGGATGCCTGGCCTAGCGCCAGAAGAATTTCCTGAGGCCTAACCCTCGGATGCCTGGCCTAGCGCCGGAGGAATTTCCTGAGGCCTAACCCTCGGATGCCTGGCCTAGCGCCGGAGGAATTTCCTGAGGCCTAACCCTCGGATGCCTGGCCTAGCGCCGGAAGAATTTCTTGAGGCCTAACCCTCGGATGCCTGGCCTAGCGCCGGAGGAATTTCCTGAGGCCTAACCCTCGGATGCCTGGCCTAGCGCCGGAAGAATTTCCTGAGGCCTAACCCTCGGATGCCTGGCCTGGTGCCGGAAGAATTTCCTGAGGCCTAACCCTCGGATGCCTGGCCTAGCGCCGGAAGAATTTCCTGAGGCCTAGCCCTCGGATGCCTGGCCTAGCGCCGGAGGAATTTCCTGAGGCCTAACCCTCGGATGCCTGGCCTCGCGCCGGAGGAATTTCCTGAGGCCTAACCCTCGGATGCCTGGCCTAGCACCGGAAGAATTTCCTGAGGCCTAACCCTCGGATGCCTGGCCTAGCGCCGGAAGAATTTCCTGAGGCCTAACCCTCGGATGCCTGGCCTAGTGCCGGAAGAATTTCCTGAGGCCTAACCCTCGGATGCCTGGCCTAGCGCCGGAAGAACTTCAAGAGTTAGGAGTCGGCGAGACGCTACCAAGAGTTAAAAAGAGGAAGGACGAAAGTGAAATGAAGAAACACTCTATTTGCATTAACTTTCACTGTTTCAGGGCCGAGACCCATACAACTTGGCAAAACGCCAACATACAAAGAAAAGAACAAAGAAAGGTACAGAGGGTCAGCTTGGAGGAACCCCTGGGTCGGAAACGCCGGGCACGTCCGCAAGGGGTAGGAAGGCGGTTGGAAAATCAGCAGGCAATGGCGTCGGAGGGGAGTCGAGGAGGGAGACCCCACTCAGGTCAATCCCGGGGTATTTAGCCGACACCCTTGCCAAGCCTTCATCGAAGCCTAAGACAAAGGAGTCGGACCCCGCGTCCGACATGTCACGGACGAACTCATCGGACTGACGATAGGCCTGTACCTTCTCCAACATGTCACGGATGAACTCGGCGGACTGACGATAGGCCTGTACCGCCAGACGCCCGATTTTCGTGCTCTCCTCGGCCAGCGCCGCCTCTGCTCGCTCCGTAATCTGAGCTTTTGCCTCCATGACCTTCGCCACAATCCGGTCGTCCGCCTCGGAGGAGACCCTCAGCAGATCAGCCCGAGCCTCCTTGTGCTTCGCCTCGGCAGCAATGCGAGCAGCCCCAGCCTCCTCCAGGCGCGAATGAAGCTCCCGGTCGCTCGCGCGGGACTCCTCCAAGACCGACTCCAATTCGCCCAGCTTGGCTTCAAGAGACCGGGTTCGGTTGCGGGCGTTGTCGGCTGACCGCTGGGCCTTCTCCCACCTCTCCCGGAAGTCGGCAGCCTTCCGGGACTGCTTTTCGGCCCGCTCCTCCGCCTTCCTGACCTCGCTTTCGAGACCCGAGGCAACCTTGAGTTGCTCCTGAGCCTCCAACAGTTGCCTCTCGAGGGCGGCGAAGCCGAGTGCCCGCTCTTCGGCCACCTGGAGCCTCGTCTCGAGGTCCCTGGTCGTCCTCCCCGCCGCAGCCTGGCCTCCCTCCTCTACTGCTTTCAGTTGGCTCTCGGCCCTCGCCAGGAGCCTCGCCTGTTCCTCGTGGCTCTCCTCCAGACGAATCATGTACTGGGCGAGCTAAAAGATAGGAAAAATGAGAGCGTCAGACGGAGATCAATAGAGCTTATGAGTGGCGGAAGTGACCAAAAGAACACTCACCGACATAAGACAGACGCAGCTGGCAGCCCCGACGTCAGGGATCCTCATCTGCCGGACCTGCCTACGGTCCTTCTCCAGCAGCACCGTCTCGATGAGGTTTCGGGCGCCGGCGAATAGTGAAGGCCGACCCCGACTTCGCCCCGGAGCCGGACGGTGGTTCTACAGCCTTACCCTTACCCATCGCTTGGGGAAGAGTCATGCTGACCGTGCTCGAGGCGGGGGCCGCTTCAGGAATCGACAGGGTCCCGCTCGGACGGGGCCTCGGCGCGCCCCTCCTTCTCGTGTCATCCGAAGCCGACCGAGTCGAAGGCCGGGTTGGGGACCGATCGCGTCCAACCCGGCCGTCACGGGCGCGCTCGGATGACACCTCCGGAATAACGGTAGTCTCATCACCGGAGGGCTGATACGGCGCCAACTGTCGGTCCAAGCCCGCGGCGTCCCCCTGATCGGTGGGTCCGGACCCGTCTGTCGGCGTCGGAGTCGCCTGCTGGCGGGACTTCTTCGCCGGTGGGACCCCGCTCGGAGGAGTCCGTTTCTTCCTCCGGACCGCTTCCAGTAGGGACGTCCTACCAACAGCCATCGCCTTGTCCGACCGCATGACGTCGTCGATTTCTGCAAAAAGGACGAGATGGTCGGAGACTGAGAAGCTGATGGAAAGAAGAAACGAAAGAGGAGAAAAAAGCTAAAAAGAAGTGGTGGCGGGCTCACGGTCAGCGGGGACCGAGCTCAGGCCGATGTTCACCAAGGTGTCCTCAGAAATAAGGCGAGACACCGGGAGGAGCCGGCCCTCGGCAACCAACCCCTTCAAGACGACGACGCCATCGGATTCCTCCCTCGACAACCTCGATAGGCCGATCGGGGACTTCATCGGCGTCTCCCAGGTTGCCCTGATTCCCCAAGAGGGATCTACGTCAATGAAAAAGAAACGCTCCTTCCAGCCGTGGATGGAGGAAGGAGCCTCCTTGACGAGGCCGCACCCTCGCCGCGCCGCAAAGCACCACCACCCTCTGTCCTGGGGGTGGCCGTTCAGGCCGTAGCATTCCCAAAAGACATTCAGGGTGGCGGGAACCTCGTGCATGCGGCAGAGAACCTGGAAGGCCGTCAGGGCGCGCCATGAGTTCGGCACCAGTTGCGTCGGCGCCACTCTTAAACCCCGAAGCACCTGCACAACTAAGTCCGAGGGGGGAAAGCGGAACCCGGCCCGAAGGATGTCCTCGTTGATGGCGACCTTCCCTGGAGGAGGATGGGACATCCTCTCCTCAGGCCCCGGGAGCGTAACGTTGCAGGCTTCGGGAAGGTGGTACCGGGCCACGAACCTATCTAGGTCTTCGGGGACCAGATCCGACTGAATGCAGTCCGCTCTTACTTCGTCCATACCTAATGGCCAGTGGTACGGTCAGGACGGGGCCAAGAAGGGGGAAAGGACCGGAACGACTGAAGTACACTAATACGGAAGGAGAAAGTATGGAGAGCCCTAAATTGAAGAATGGGGCAACTCACCGGAAGGGAAGGAAGAACGGCTCCGAAGGCGTCAAAGGAGGAGCGAGCAAACAATCTGACGGCAACGACAGCAGCGCAAGGGAGAAACTCGAAGATGCCTGCGAAGAGAAAAGCGGACGGGGGAGGGCCCACGGTTAAATAGGCGGAAAGGCGGGTGACGCCTCGGTGACGCCAGAGGATGCCTGGCTGCCGAAGGATCGCTCGCGCCCCAAAGGCGAATCGAGCCATTAAGGAAGGATGTCCGCCAAAATCCGCAGACTGCCAGATCAGCGACAACCGCTATACGCCATAAAGGAGGCGGGGAGCTCGAAGCGCGCGCGCCTTTCCGAGGGATGGCGGCAATCTCGAAGCATCACTCCCTACACCCGTTCCCCTCCTGGTTCCAGGCTCGAAAGTGGGGGGCTACTGTTACGGAGGAATTTAGCCACCATGCCCCACGTGATCGGCACGCGCGCCCAGGAAGACTACGGCTGCCCCTTGATCCAGCAATCCGACCCCGAGTCAGATATCTTCGGCTCCACAGCCCGACCCCGAGTCGGCTGCCCCTTGATCCAGCAATCCGACCCCGAGTCGGATATCTTCGGCTCCGCAGCCCGACCCCGAGTCGGCTGCCCCTTGATCCAGCAATCCGACCCCGAGTCGGATATCTTCGGCTCCGCAGCCCGACCCCGAGTCGGCTGCCCCCTGATCCAGTCATCCGACCCCGAGTCGGCAATCTCTCGACAACAACAGACTGTTCCTCTGAGGCACGCCACGGCCCCCTGCTCCACTACTCCCTGCAACGGCCGTATCCGGCGCTGCCCCACGATCCCCTGTAACAGCCGTACAAAGCGGAGCTCCACTATGCCCTGCCAGGGCCGTACCCAGCGCTGCCCCACGACGCCCTGTAACGGCCATGTCAGTGGCAGCCCCATCGTGCCACACGATGACGAATCCCCGGAAAAATCCCCCAGCCTGATATATATGAGGCTGGGGGGGGAAGGGGGAGGGTAAGATATATCTTCCAAAGTATCATCTCACCTGCTACCTTCTCCTTCTCCTTCTCCTTCGATCTCCTCTGACTTGATCGTCGAAGGGCCCCCACTACCCCGGTGGTGGTGCGAGGCTTGCTTGCAGGTTTCACGGCGGAGGGCGGAGCGCAACCAAAGCAACTCAAAGGGAACCCCGTTCACACCGCTGTGCCAATCGTTCTCGGTTTGGACCACCAGCAACAACTATCATCCCATGTTGCCTTCAATGCCTTCTTCTTCTTCTTTCCAAAATGCTTCTTTTGTTGAGGGCATTCGGAACGAATGTGTCCCGGTCTCTTGCAATCATAGCATATGATTGGGTCTCTTTCTTTTTCTTTTTCTTTTTTCCAATCATTTCTCCCTCCAAACTTTTCCTTGGGAAGGGTTTCTTTTTCCTCATGAATTTTTTAAACTTCCTAACTATCAAACCCAAGTCCTCGTCCTCGTCCTCGCTTTCTTCCTCACTCTCACTACTTTCTTCTTCACACACACTCGAAGTAGCCTTGAGTGCAATTGTCTTCTTCTTTGGCAAATCATCTTCATGTTGCTTCATCGTGAGCTCATGCGTCATCAATGAGCCCAAAAGTTGTTCTAGTCCCAAGGTGTTGAGATCTTTGGCTTCTACAATTGCCATGACCTTTGCTTCCCATGCTTTCGGCAAAGACCTGAAAATTTTACTCACAAGTTCCGGATTAGTATAAGATTTACCCAAACTCTTTAGACCATTAATTATATCGGTAAAGCGTGTAAACATGCATGTGATGGTTTCATTGGGTTCCATCTTAAACAACTCATATTTGTGAACTAGAATATTCACTTTGGACTCTTTGACTTGATTTGTACCCTCGTGGGTAACTTCAAGCCTATCCCATATTTTCTTAGCGGAACTACATGTGGAGACTCTATTAAACTCATTTACATCTAGAGCACAAAATAATGAGTTCATGGCTCTAGAATTGAGTTGAGCCATCCTATCATCATTCTCATCCCAATCCTCCTCAGGTTTGGGAACTTGAATGCCATTAACCATGTGTGATGGTTCTTGTGGTCCCTTGACTATAACCCTCCACAAGGCATAGTCTTGTGCTTGAATGAAGATCCTCATTCTAGTCTTCCAATAGGTATAATTTGTCCCATTGAAGAGTGGAGGTCTATTGGTTGCTTGCCCCTCAGCAGGAACATTGTTAAAGGGTGTTGCCATCTAGATCTTTGGCTAAGACGGTTAGGTCTTTCAAGAAATACACAGAGCACCCACTCTGATACCACTTGTTGCCTAGAGATGGTCACCCAAGAGGGGGGTGAATTGGGTGTTTTAAAACTTTTTGACTATTTAAAAGAAAAACGTACAAATGAATGAACTAAAGCAAAGATAGAGGTATGAAAACAACCAATCGCAAACACACGGTTTTATAGTGGTTCGGAGCTTCCACTGCTCCTACATCCACTCCCCAAAGCACCTTTGAGAATTTCCACTATAATCCAAGATTACAGTCCGGTAGTTTTGCGAGTGCACTACCCAACTCGTTGTTTTACACCGGGCTAACAACAAACCCTATAACCCCCAATTTTACCTAGGCTTGGGACGCCTTTCCCTTGTTCCAAGTCCCTTGACTGGAACAAGCACAATATTGAAAGAGTTTTACAAAAGATTGGAAAGCTCTAAATAAGCAAATATAACAATGATAAACTTTAAAACCCGGAAGAATCCTTTTGCCGTTGGAAGCGTGGGAAATGATGATTCTTCCGATGTGGATCGCGTAGGCTTGAGTGTGAGCTTTGAATCCCGAGCGGAAGAGAGTAGTTGAGCTTGAAATTACTTGGGAAGCTTGAAAACACTTGATTTCTTCACTTGAATGCACTAACTCCCTTGAATCTCTCTCTCTTGCTTTTCTCTTGGATGATCTAGCTTTGGGGTTGGTTCGAAGTTTTTTTGAGAAGCACTTAAGAGGTCCCTTTTATAGCCCAAAAAGCAAATATAGCCGTTAGAGATAAAGTAAAAGAGATTTGAAATTCAAACCAAACCTGCAAAAGTTGTCAGTCGCGTCCCAGGCGCTCCGGAGACGTCTCCGCTTCAACGAGAGACGTCTCGGCTACAAGATTTTACTTTTGACGTTGTTTGGGGTCGACTCGGCGCTTTACGGGGACGACTCCGCTGATGAATGGTTTGAATCCTTGTTTTTCTATTTTTCTGAGAGGGTCGTCTCGGCACTTTACGGGGACGTCTCGGCTTGTTTGTGCTTTTTGCATGGGGACGACTCCGCTCCCTCGGGGACGACTCCGCTTCTTTATCTCCGAAAAACTTGTCTTCTGGAATTCTCTGAGAGAGTCGACTCCGCTCTTTCAGGGGACGTCTCCACTGCTTTGTCACCGAAAAAGACATTCTCTGGAAAACCCTGAGAGAGCCGTCTCCGCTACCTCGGGGACGACTCGGGAAGTCTGCTTTTTACTTGCGGGGACGACTCCGCGTATTGTGGGGACGGCTCGCGTATATCTCTTGAAATCTGCCTTTGTACCGCCACTGAGAAAGTCGACTCTGCTACTGAGAGAGTCGACTCCGACCCTGCGAGACACCTCGCCAGGTTCCAGGGACGTCTCCCGACGTGCCAGTTCTTCCTGTTTGTGCCAGAGACGTCTCTGAGACAACCCGGAGACGTCTCGGCTGTCCCTGATCTGTTTTCTTCATCTCAAAAATTCTTCAATAAATCCTTAAAAAATTATGGGAACATGCCTAGACGTTTCTTAACAATATTTTTAATAAAACACATGAAATCCTCAATTAAATTGTTAAGACAAATGGAATTATACTCTAGTGTGTTGTATTCATCAAAATCCATTAGGGGGTCAACAAGGAATATTATTGAAGGGTGTTGCCATCTAGATCTTTGGCTAAGACGGTTAGGTCTTCAAGAAATACACAGAGCACCTGCTCTGATATCACTTGTTGCCCAGAGATGGTCACCCAAGAGGGGGGTGAATTGGGTGTTTTAAAACTTTTTGTCTGATTAAAAATAAAACACACAAATGTATGAACTAGAGTAAAGATAGAGGTATGAGAACAGTCAATCGCAAACACAAGGTTTTATAGTGGTTCGGAGCTTCCACTGCTCCTACATCCACTCCCCAAAGCACCTTTGGGAATTTCCACTATAATCCAAGATTACAGTCCGGTTGTTTTGCGAGTGCACTACCCAACTCGTTGTTTTACTCCGGGCTAACAACGAACCCTACAATCCCCCAATTTCACCTAGGCTTGGGATGCCTTTTCCTTGTTCCAAGTCCCTTGACTGGAACAAGCACAATGATGAAAGGTTTTACAAGGATTTAAAAGCTCTTAATGAAGCGAATATAGAAATGAGAAATATTAAAATCCGGAAGAACCCTTTTGGCCATTGGAAGCTTGGGAAATGATGGTTCTTCCGATGTGGATCGCGTTGGCTTGAATGTGAGCTTTGAATGCCAAGTGGGAGTGAGTGGTTGAGCACGAAATCAGTTGGAAAAACTTGAATGCACTTGATTTCTCCTCTTGAAAGCTCTAACTCCCTTGAACCTCTTTTTCTTTCTTCTCTCTTGAATGATCTTGTGTTGGGTTGGTGAGAAGATGTAGGAAGGCACTCAAGAGCTCCCTTTTATAGACCAAAAAGCAAATATAGCCGTTAGACACAAAGATATGGAAGTTTGAAATTCAAACAAACCTGAAAAAGTGTGTCAGTCGCGTCCCAGGCGCTCCGGAGACGTCTCCGCTTCAACGCGAGACGTCTCGGCTGTATAAACTTTCTTTTGACGTTGTTTGGGGTCGACTCTGCGCTTTACGGGGACGACTCCGCAGAAGGACTCTTTGACTTCTTGTTTTTCTGTTTTTCTGAGAGAGTCGGCTCGGCACTTTACGGGGACGTCTCGGGATGTTTACGCTTTTTGCATGGGGACGACTCCGCTGCCACGGGGACGACTCCGCTGTTTTATCTCTGAAAAATATGTCCTCTGGAATTCTCTGAGAGAGTCGACTCTGCTCTTTCAGGGGACGTCTCGGCAGTTCTGTCAACGGAAAACACGCCCTCTGGAATATCCTGAGAGAGTCGACTCCGCACTTTCTGGGGACGCCTCGGGAAGTCTGCTTTTTACTTGCAGGGACGACTCCGCTTTCTGTGGAGACGACTCGCGCGCATCCCTTGAAATCGGCCTTTCTGCCGCCTCTGAGAGAGTCGACTCCGCAGTGTCGGAAGTCGACTCCGACCCTGCGAGACACCTCGCCAGGTGCCGGGGACGTCTCCAGACGTGCCAATTCTTCCTGTTTGTGCCAGAGACGTCTCTGAGACGACCCGGAGATGTCTCGGCTGTCCCTGATCTGTTTTCTTCAACTCAAAAATTCTTCAATAAATTCTTGAAAAATATGGGAACTTGCCTAGATATTTCTTAACAATATTCTTAGTTAATCACCTGAAATCCTCAAGTAAATTGTTAAGATAAATGGAATTAAACTCTAGTGTTTTGTATTCATCAAAATCCATTAGGGGGTCAACAAGCGCGACCCCAAAAAAAGACAGAAGACAGTATTTTTGTCTCTGAGACGCGAGTCGACTCCAAGACAGTTCGAGTCGACTCCAAGACAGTTCGAGTCGACTCCAAGGCAGCGCTACTCCAAAAAGACAGAAGACTGGTTTTCGGATACTGAGAGCCGAGTCGACTCCCAGAATTTCCGAGTCGACTCGAGTAAGCAAAGTTGAAGAATACCTCCTTGGATTCCTTGGAATGAGTCGACTCCAAAAGTGCAAGGTCAGCTCCAGATTTTGGGGAGTCGACTCCGGGTTAAGTCGAGTCGACTCCCAGTCGAGAAGACCACTTTAATTCAAATCCGGAACAGTTGCCGAGCCGACTCCAGAAAAGCATGAGTCGACTCCTGCTACAGCCGAGTCGACTCCAGATCGCGCGAGTCGACTCCGATCCCAACAGACACATTGTCAGGATGTGCAGAATGTGCAGAACGGCTAGTAAAGTGTGTCTAACGGCTAGTTTCCATGGGGAATGGCTTAAATAGCCACAGAGGACTGTAGCAAAGTAGAGAAGTAACATTCCTTTCAAAAAAAACACAAAAACTTCATCTGCCAAAGGGATTTCAACGAAAAGAAGAAAGAGGGCCATTAACTCCAGTCAACCTACTCTTCCCAGCATTAAAGAAGTCTCCTTCAGCCTTCAAGTCTTCAAGACATTCAAGAGGAGATCCAGAGTTCAAGAAGCCCTCCACTACATCATCATAAACTTGTTTGAGGGCTCTTAACTTTTCTCTTATTTATATCGCTGTACATCTGCTTTTTAGAAGCTCTATTTTTCTGTTTGTATTTGTTCAAACTGTTTGGTCTTTACTTGATTCAATCAGGGGATTGAATTAAGGGTGTATAGGTTTGTTGGTGAGCCTAGGTTGAAACCAATGGTGTAAGGGTTCGATTGTGATCCCGGAAAAACAATCGGGTGGTTCTAGTCAGTGAGTCTAGGAAAACCGACCGAGTTCGTTGTGACCTCGTAAAACAACAAGTTGGGTTGTGAGCTTGTAAAACAACCGGCTGTAATCCGAGGGATTATAGTGAATTCCCAAGTGAGGCTTGGGGAGTGGACGTAGGAGCAAGGGTTAGCTCCGAACCACTATAAAATCATTGTGTTTGTGATTGCCTGTGTCTCTCTCTTATTTTTATTTCATTCACAGCACATAGCATCTAATTAATCAACTTGCAAAAAGTGTTAATTAGTATTTCGCAAACCATTTAATTGTAATAATTATTTTAAAACCCAATTCACCCCCCCTCTTGAGTTGTCTATCTGGGCAACAATGATAAATAATAGGTGTTAACATTTACATGATTAAATATTTTATCCTTAGCACTTATTATAATTTTTATCATTATTTTATATAAATTCATCTTAAAAGAATGCATCTTCCTAACTGCAGAACAGAGCCCAGATTCAGCCATCCGCAATGCATCCCGAGCATTTCCACGTCCGCATCCAGTGCGTCCGAATCTAATTCTGCAGCCAGTTTCCAAATTCATAGCATCCTGCGTTCCCCTCTTTACTCATTTCAAAGGGGTCCACGTGTTCATCCAGCGTCCGCGTGCAGCCCAACATCCCGTGAGCATCTCCGCGTGTGATCAGCTCCCAGCCTCCTCTCCACGCGCGATCAGCTCCATCCAGCTCTGGGAATCCACGATCAGATCTCCTTCCCCAGTTCCCGCGATCCAACCGTCCACGCACCTCCCAGCGTCCGCGTGCACCTCCCAGCGTCCGCGTGCAACGATCCAGCTTCTCCGGAGTTCCAGCCACATCCGCTCCAAGCCTTCCGTCTTCCTCGCAGTCTCCGCGTCCCAGCTCCATCTCAAGCTCCATCCGTTTGCTACCCAACCTCCCAACATCCTGCAGCCGTCCACCTCTTCCGCATTCACAGCTTCTCCCAGCGCGTGTGATCATCCCGCAGCCGTCCACGGTTCATCTCCCTTGCATTCCAACAGATCCCAGCTCCAATCCTCCTTCCGTTCGCGATCAGATCTCCATTCCAGCATCACAGCAGGATCCTGCGTCCGGGTATCTCGCGGCCAGTCAGCATCCGCATCCCGGATGACCGCCTCATCCCGCGATCAACGCCTCAAAAGTCCATCCGGTCCGCTCATCTTCATCTCGTGCGAGAAGGGAAGGGAGGGAGCTGGATATATCTTGCTCGGCTGGGAAAGAGCTTGGGGGGGATAGTTCATCCGAAAAAGAGAGGAAACAGAGCCTCAGTCCCCATTCGAAAAAGAAGAAGAAAAAGAAAAGAGGAAACAGGGGAGGCCCTGTTTCCGAAAAGAAAAAAAAAAGAAAAGGAAAAATATGGGGAGGTTAATGTTTTTAGTGGAGGGCTGATTTCTTAGGTGAAGGGTGATGGAGGAACCTTTGATGTATTATTTTCTTTGAAGTAAATTCTGAACCTTTGCTCTTATTGATTTATATTTTTGATGTGTTATGGGTTCTTGCATAACTATTTTGTAGATAGATTTTTAATGGTTTATGTTTATTGGTACATGGACTGCTTTAGTATTTGATTTGTCGTTGATGTAATAGGCACGATGAATGCTTAGAAATAGAGTTCATATGTCCATAAAATATATTTCATGTTTTGATCTATTCTACTCTTACATCCTTAAACAAGAATCGCAGGATTTATTCTTGAATGCAATATTATCAAAGGGGATTCCGGATCCCTAACCATTTCTATTTGATTGAACTTTGTTCATTGATCTATTATTCTCTGTTTTTAATTTCTGAAAATCAAAACATCATCTTAATCCACATATTTATTCAACTGAAAATTACATCTAAAAATTACGCTAATAATCTATAGATCGTTCCCTGAGATTCGACCTCGGACTCCCGAGATTTTACTACTTGTACAATCTCCTATACTTGGGAGATTAGTTTTGCGAAAGCATTTTTGCGAGCGCATCACTTCCTCTTAAATACTTCTCCAACCTCCAAATAGTCCTTCCTAACCGTTGGATTGAAGAAACTAGCCGTTTATAGCCGTTGGGAGTCCAAAAAGTACTTCTGCACAACTAACCGTTATGCTTTTGCCCGTGCTTGGGTCGACCCAAACTTTTTCTGGGGTCGACTCAAACTATTGTTCATCAGACTTGGGGTCGACTCAACTTTCACTGGAGTCGACCCAACTTTCACTGGGGTCGACTCATGCTACATTGGGGTCGGCCCTCTCAGGAAACATAGAACCTTATATTTCAACCGTTTTTCACTGAGATCGACTCAACTCTTTTTGGGGTCGACTCAAGGTTGGGTCGACTCAAGTTCAGTTAGGGTCGACTCAACTTCAGTTAGGGACTCAAGTTCCATTAGGGTCGACCCTCTCAGGGATTCCAGAGACTTGTTTTCTTTAGGTTTGGAGATGGGGTCGACTCAACTTTCACTTGAGTCGATCCAAGTACTGTTCATCCGTGCTATAAGTACTAGAATGTGCCAGAATATTTCTAAAACGTGCCAGGGTCGACTCCATCTCTTCTAGGGTTGACTCCTACTCTGTGCTAAGTGTTCCAAAGGCGTGCCATTTCGTTTCAAGACGTGCCAAATGTATCGGGGTCGACTCCAAACTAATTTGGGTTGACTCTAACCATATTTTTCTGCACTTTGAAGGTTAGTTATGCACATTGAAACAACAATATGATATTCCAAGCAAATTACGATGTATAGCACAATAGAGTTTCATGCCCTTAATAGTAGAAATTACCGAATTGCCCTTTTAGGTATTTTTAACATGAAACTTTGCCAAAATGGAATCTTGAGCTTTCTATCATTCTCTATTACAAATTATATCTCGTTATCAATTCTTGAGAGTGGTTTTGACCATATATTCTTAATGTATCGTGAATGTATCGAGGGTGTGTCATTTATCAATGATGTATCGAATATTTCTTCCTTACTCATTTATGTACTGGATTAATTGAGTTAATAGCATTAGCACTTCCATATGGCCTCAATGGATTTGTAAGCATCAAAATAACACTAGAATCCTCAAGGTTTATCCTCCGAAAAATTTTGCCAAGTCCTTGGGCTCGGCTTCCAGAATAAGCTTGTCAAAGCTTTATGGTCGAACTCCGAAGAGATCCCGCTAGACCTTTAGGTTTATCCTCTGGAAAATTTTGCCAAGTCTTTGGGCTTGGCTTCCAGATTAAGCTTGTCAAAGCTTTAGGGTCGGACTCCGAAGAGATCCCGCTAGACCTTTAGGTTTATCCTCTGAAAAATTTTGCCAAGTCCTTGGGCTCGGCTTCCAGAATAAGCTTGTCAAAGCTTTAAGGTCAGACTCCGAAGAGATCCCGCTAGACCTTTAGGTTTATCCTCTGGAAAATTTTGCCAAGTCCTTGGGCTCGGCTTCTAGAATAAGCTTGTCAAAGCTTTAAGGTCGGACTCTGAAGAGATCCTAGACCGAGGTCGGGCTACTGCTGGAGCTTTCGTGTTTTTTGATCTCGAACTTGGTCGGAGTATCAACAAGTAGAATCAGAACTTACAGTGAGTGACTTGGCACTTCCGGGCTCGGCCAGAGTATCGTCAGGCGGAGCTCGAAGTCGTCGTTACAGGCCGTCTCGGCTTGAGCCGACGTTCGGACTTGGCAAAGCCTTCGTCCAGGGGAGCCCGAACTAAGATTGAGCTGGAGATTGGCGGTGAGGAGCTCCACGAGGTCGAGGGAACTTCGGCTCGTGATCGATTCAGGGGAGCATCCCGGCCTTAGTCGGGATTTTGTTGACTGTCTTGTAATATAAGCAAGTAAGCACAATAGTATAGGTGCTGGGTAGGATATACCTCTTGCACCATCGGAGCCGGACATCTCATGTTGAGGTAAGCAGCTCCGCTCTGAAGTTGGCTTTTAGCGGCACTCTTTGGCCTGTAGTCCGCTCTGGGCGCGCCTGCACACCAGGAGGGCCTCGGGGTACTACCCCGTTGTTGAAGGCCTCGAGAGTCCGCGAAGGTACTATTCCGTTGTTGAAGGCCTCGGAGGTCCGCGAAGGTACTATCCTATCGTTGAAGGTCTCGGGGGTCCGCGAAGGTACTATCCCGTCATTGAAGGCCTCGGAGGTCCGCGAAGGTACTACCCCGTCATTGAAGGCCTCGGGGGTCCGCGAAGGTACTATCCTGTCGTTGTCTTCCCGAGGTCGAGGGAGCTTGGGCTCACTGTAACTCAATGGGGCATCCCGACCTTAGTCAAGGGATCGAGCACGAGGTCGAGGGAGCTTGGTCTCGCTGTCAACCTGGTGACGCTTCCCGAGGTCGAGGGATCTTGGGCTCACTGTTGCCTCAGTGAGGCATCCCGACCTTAGTCGAGGGAACGAACACGAGGTCGAGGGAGCTTGGGCTCGCTGTCGACTTGGTGACGCTTTTTGAGGTCGAGGGAGCTTGGGCTCACTGTCGAACAATGGGGCATCCCGATCTTGGTCGAGGTCTTTGAGGGAGATCGAGACCGAGCTCGACATCGACGTGGCGAGGTGTTCCAGGCTTGGCTGGGGCATCCGAGCTTCGTCAGTCATCCGAGCTCGGTTGGGCATCCGAGCTCGGTCGGGCATCCGAGCTCGATCGGGTTTCCTGAGATTCACGATCGTCCCAATATCAGGAAGAGCATGGAATAATTAAGGGAGAGCTGTAAACGAATTATCATAAGTAGGGGGCGAGAGTTGTATTCCCAATCGTTGAAGACCCCTAAGGGCTTTACTGGTAGTACATCCGAAGATTTTTGGAATTCCAGCTTCATGGAATGAGAGTCCCTTCGAGAGATTCCAACTTGTATGCTCTTGGCCGCTGGACTTGTGCAATTCGGTATGGCCCTTCCCAGTTCGGGGCAAGCTTTTCCTGCTTGGTGGGCTGAGAAGCTTCTGCTCTCCTGAGGACGAGATCTCCTGCCTTGAAAAGCTTGGCTTTTACTCTGGAGTTGCAGTATTGTACCGTTTTTCATTGATATCTCACCATGCGAACTCGGGGCTGCCTCCCTTGTCTCCTTGATGAGGTCCAGGTTGCCCCTAAGTTGGAAGGAGTTGGAGGCTACGTCGTAATGTTCCACTCTTGGTGAAGGGAGTCCAACTTTCAGAGGGATGACAGCTTCCGTTTCGAATGCCAGGTTGAAGGGGGTCTCGCCGGTAGGAAGTCAGAATGTGGTTCTATAGGCCCCAGAGGATATTGTAGAGGTCTTTGACCCATTGCTCCTTGGATCGGTCGAGCCTGGCCTTGAGCCCTTGGAGGATGGTGCCAATTTGTTACCTCGGTTTCTCCATTTGTCTGTGGATGGACGACCGAGGTGATCGATGCCGAGCTCGGAGCAGAATTCTCTGAAATGGATGTTGTCGAACTGACAGCCGATGTCAGATATAAGGATGCGGGAGAGTCCAAATCTACAGATTATTGACTTCCAAACAAAGTCCCGCATCTTTTGCTCGGTGATCCGGGCTACTGGTTCGGCTTCGACCCATTTGGTGAAGTAGTCGATGGAGACGACTAAAAATTTCCTCTGCCGGTTGCTAGGAAAAATGGCCCCAGAATGTCGATCCTCCATTGGGCGAATGGCCAGGGGGCACTGATCGAGGTTAGCGGGGCTGATGTCGGCGCTGGATGTTGGCATTCCGCTGGCATCGATCGCACCTTCGGACGAAGTCCGATTGCATCCTTTGAAGTGTGGGCCAATAGTATCCTTGGCGCAATATTTTATGGGCCAGTGCTCGGCCTCCCAGATGGTTCCCGCATATCCCTTCGATGAACCTCTTCGCATAGCATAGTCCACCTCTGACGGGCGGAGGCATCTGAGGAGAGGAGAAGTGAAGATTTTTGGCAGAGCCTTGCCTTCATATAATATATATCGGGAGGGCTAGGCGCCTGATCCGGCGAGCTTCAAGCTCATCATTGGGGAGGGCTTCATTTTGTAGATAGCTGATGAGCTTGTCCATCTAGCTCGGCTCGGTTTGATGCAAAGGGTTGGGCTCAGGCTCCTCAGTGCTGGGCGTTTGGAGATATTCGAGCAATTGTTGCCTTAGAAAGCTCGCTAATGCGAGAGGGTCGCTAGCTTCGACAGTTGGTCTGCCCTATGGTTCTCCGTTCTAGGGATGTGCTGGATATTGAAGGAGCCCTAGGATGGATGTGAGGTCTCACACCTTTTAAAGATATCTCTGCATTGATGGCTCTTTTGCTTCAAAGTCTCCCAGAATCTGGCTCACGACCAGTTGGAAGTCATGAAGACCTTCAGGTCCTCTGCTTTCAGCTCCTTTGACAATTTGAGCCCGGCGTGAGAGCCTCGTATTCTGCCACATTGTTCGAGGTGGGAAACTCGAGGTGTAAAGCCTGCTTGCGACCACCCCATCCGGGCTAGTGAGAATGAGGCCTGCTCCACTACCCCCCGAGGTCGAGGAGCCGTCCACATGTAGAGTCCATGGTTGCCTCGGGGTCTCCTCCGCTGGTGTAGTGCGGAGCTCAGAATCATCCGGCAAGGTGCACTCCACAATGAAGTCAGCGAGCGCCTGGGATTTGATTGTTGGCCTCGGACGGTATTCAAGGTCGAACTCTCCGTACTCGACTGCCCACTTCGCAATCCTCCCGTGCGATCCAACCATTGCAAGAATTTGCTTCATAGGCTGGTCAGTTAGTATGGCCACAGTGTGGGCCTGAAAATAGGGGCCCGGAGCCTCCGAGCCGAGATGACCAGGGCAAAGATTGTTTTCTCCAGTTTGGAATATCTCGTCTCAGCATCCCTCAGGACCCGGCTGGTGTAGTACACTGGTCTTTGGAGCTTGTTCTCTTTTCGGACCAGGACCGAGCTTACCGCAACCGGGGAGAACGGCCAGGTACAAATAGAGAAACTCACCCCTGCGGTTTGGTGAGTAGTGGCGGAGAAGCAAGAAGGCGCCTAAGCTCTTCAAAAGCTTGCGGGCATGCCTCCGACCATAGAAGTCTTTCGGTCGCTTGAGGATTTTGAGAATGGGAGGCAACCGCTCGGCTGACCTGGAGACAAATCTTCCTAGAGCTGCGATCCGCCGGTGAGCCGCTGTACCTTCTTGACCGTCTTTGGCGGCACCATCTCCTGCAGCGCTCGGATCTTCTCAAGGTTTGCTTCGATTTTCCGTTGGGTTACCACGAACCCAAGAAACTTGCCCGAGGTGACTCCGAAGGCGCACTTGGTAGGGTTGAGCTTCATCCGATACTTCCTAAAGTGTGGAGAATGTCTCGTTGAGGTCAGCCAAATGGTCCTCCGCTGTTTGGCTCTTTACCAGCATGTCATCCACATAGACCTCCATGTTTCGGCCTATTTGGTTTTAAAAGATTTGGCTGACCAGCCTTTGATATGTTGCTCCGGCATTCTTCAACCCAAACGGCATCACTTTATAACAATAGAGGCCCTTGTCAGTGATGAAGGCCGTCTCCTCTCGTCTTCTGGCACCATTCGATTTGATTATATCACCGAGAAGGCATCCATGAAGGTCAGCAACTGGTGTCCCCGAGATGGAGTCGACGAGCTGGTCGATCTAGAAAGTGGAAAGCTGTCCTTGGCAGGCTTTATTCAAGTCCGGTGTAGTCATGCACAGGCGCCACTTCCATTGGATTTCTTCACGGGACCAGTTGGCAAGCCAGTCTGGATAGGAGACCTCCCGGATGAAGCCAGCCTTGAGAAGCTCGTCCACTTCCTCGGCCACTGCTCGTTGTCGTTCCGGGGCGGAGCTCCGTTCTTCTGCGCACGGGTTCTGCAGGTCGGCTTCACCTGGAGTCGGTGAACCATGACTCAGGATCAATTTCCGGCATGTCGGCGGGACTAGGGCGAACACGTCCATATTGGCCCGTAGGAACTCGATCAGGGTGGTCTCTTCTGCGGGGCCACTCAGGCCGGACCGACCTGCACGGTTAGCTCTAGGCAATTTCCTGTAAAAAATCTGGGTAAGAAGCTCACCAGGTTCTACCCGTCCCTTTAGGGGGTCGTCCCGTACTTCCAAGGTTTCGAATGGGCAGCATCTGATTTGACGTTTGAGTTGGCTTGGTGTCTTAGCTGGTTGCTTTGTTTGGTGGGGTCGCCATGTAGCACCGCTGGCTATTGACTGGTCCCCACGAACTTCACCTACTCCTGGTTGGGTGGGGAACCGCATAAGCAGGTGGTAAGTTGAGACCACGGATCGGAGGGCATTGAGCCCAGGTCGTCTAAGAATGGCGTTGTAGGCCGAAGATAGGTGGACCACAATGAAATCCATCCTCATAGTACATTCTCGAGGAGCGAGCCCGACCATAACAAGGAGGCCGACCTCGCCCTGAACCGGGACCGAATCTCCGGTTAAACCCGACCAGTGGAGCATTCATTCTCCGAAGCTGGCCTTTCCATCATTCCTATTTTTTGATAGGCATCGTAGTACAAAATATTTGCCGAGCTTCCATTATCAACTAGGACGTGCTTTACATCAAACTTACTTACAATCATGAAGATGACCACAGCGTCATCATGAGGAGTCTCAACTCCTTCCATGTTCTTGTCTGAGAATGAGATGGCGTTCGGAGGTGCGCGGGCGCTTCAGAGGGGTCCTTCCCTCGATTTGGTTTCTTCAACCGAGCTTCCTCTCCAATAGTATTGATGGTTGCCGGCGATAGGCTCGTTATCATTTGGATTTTCGAAAAGTGCGGCATTTTTCACTGGCCTCCTTTCCTCCACGCCGGTTCCGCACAAAACCGGTTAAGTACTCCGCAACTGATAAGTGCCTCGATCTCGTCTCGAAGCTGGAAACAATCCTCCGTGTCGTGGTCGTGGTCCCGGTAGAAACGGCAATACTTCTTAAGATTGCACCGAGTGACGCGCTCGCAAAATTTGCTTTCGCGAAACTAATCTCCCAAGTATAGGAGAATCCGCACAAGTAGTAAATTCTCGGAAGTCCGAGGTCGAATCCTCAGGAAACGAAATATATATGAGATTATTTAATATAATTTTAGATTAATTAATTCAATAAATTTGTGGATTAAACATTATGTTTTGATTTTCAGAGAAATTAAAAGCAGAGAATAATAGATCAATAAACAAAGTTCAATCAAATAGAAAATGGTTAGGGATCCGGAATCCCCCTTGATAATATTGCATTCAAGAATAAATCCTGCGATTCTGATTAAGGATGTAAAGTAGAATAGATCAAAACATGGAATATATTTTATGGACATATAACTCATATTTCTAAGCATTCATCGTGCCTATTACATCAACGACAAATCAAAATACTAAAGCAGTCCATTGCCAATAAACATAAAACCACTTAAAAATCTATCTATGAAATAGTTATGCCAAGAACCCATAACACATTAAAAATATAAATCAATAAGAGCAAAGGTTCAGAAATATTACTTCAAAGAAAGGCAATACATCACAAAGGGTTCCTCCATCACCCTTCACCTAATAAATCAGCCACTCATTTCATGCATTAATCCCCTTTCATTTTTCCCTTTTTTTTCTTTTTTTTCGAAAACAGGGGCTCCCCTGTTTCCCTCTCTTCTTTTTCTCAATGACAGGGGCTGAGGCTCTGTTTTTTGAATCCCCAAAGAATGGATGCCCCCCCTCACAGCCGAGGAGACGATATCCTTTTGCCTTGATCCCCCCTCACACGCGGTGGTAGACCCCTGGGCTGAGATGGATCCCTGGACGAAGATGATGGACGCGGACGGCTGGATGAGGGCTGTGAATGCGGGAGAATCGGACGCGAAATCTTGATATCTGGGACTCATATGATTACGAATCCTGGAGGCTGCTGGGATGTGCTGTGATCGTAGATGCTAGGGATCGGTTAGGATGCGTGGGAGCTGAACCATGGATGGCCGGTGAAATTTGGGATGCATGCGCGGAAGCTTGATCGCCGATGTTGAAATCACGGGAGATGCCGACCTACACGCGGATGCTGGGAGCTGATGTGGCTGGAGACTCGGGTGACTGGATGGCTTCACAAGCGAAAGATTTGCACGCGGAAATTCTGCGGGATGATCCACGAATTCCGAAAGCAGGATCCACGCAGGCTGACGCATGGGATGAAGTCGTACACGGCTGCATCGCGGACGGATCTAAGGGAGGCTGGAAAATCACTGGAAGAGATGCAGTAAATGCTGGGATTCTTGCGAACGACTGGGATGAACGCGTGTACTCGTGAGGATCTGGATGGCATGCGGAGATGCTCGCAGATGATGGCTTGCACGCGGACGCTGAGATTCGTATTCTCTGTTTTGGCAAGAAACAATGGAAGAGGCGGACACGGCTGGGAGATGTTTCATGGATGCGAATGGTTGGGCTTCATCGTTGGAGCTGGGAGAAAGGCTGATCGCGGCATGATTCGATCACGGATCGTAAGACGCGGACGGGTCTTGACGAGGGTTGATGCGGTTCACGGATGCGGGCCAAGGATGCTGAGGTGCTTGCGAAGCGGCTGAATCGGGCTATGTTCTGCAGCTGGAAGAGCATGAATTTATATAATGATAAAAATTATAATAAGTGCTAAGGATAAAATATTTAATCATGTAAATGTTAACACCTATTTATTTTTCATTATTTTGCTAGCATTAGGGCTAAGTTAATTGGTACTTAGATCGCACTTTTTGTGCTCTCATGCACGAGCTCCTGTGTCCCGCATTGGGGGTGGAGGGTCGGAAATAGTCTCGACCTTCTATCTCCATTAGGACCTCTGCCCGGGAAAACATTCAGGAGAGTGTAATTCTCGTACCTCCCCGAGGGCATCGTAGGCCACGGCGGAGATCTCGTCGAGGCGGGGGACCTTGGGTCGAAGCTGTCCCCGATTGCCGAGGCAGGTTCCTCAGCCGAGGCAAGGTTCGTTATCATCGGTGGGGGGATCGGCTTCTCGGTGGCCGCACTCTTGCACGATGCTTCTTCTGCTTCTTTGAGGCCTGCTCGATCGCGCCCCGCCTGGAGCGATAGCCTCCTCGGCCTTCGCATACTTCCAAACTCGGGCCAGCATTTCAGTAAAGTCGGCGAAGAAGCTCTTCTCAATGGAGAAGAGAAATCTGTAGGAGCGAGCCCCGGTCTTTAGTGCCGACATGGCTATCGATTGGTCGAGCTCGCGAACCTCTCAGGTTGCAGCGATAAAACGTTCGAGGTATTCTCTAAGGGATTCTCCCTCCTTTTGCTTGACGTCCAGGAGGAAATCCGATATTCGCCACTAGCGCCGGCTGGCAACAAAGTTGGTGGCGAACTGCCTACCGAGCTACTCAAAAGAGGATACCGTGCTCGGCTTCAATCCAAAGAACCAAAGCCGAGCCATTCTCCGAAGAGTCGCTGGAAAGGCCTTGCAGAGCACAGCCTCCGAGGACCCTTGCAATGCCATAAGGGCTCGGTAACTTTCCAAATGATCGAGGGAGTCGGTAGTTTCGTTGTAGGGCTCCACTTGGGTAACCTCAGTGGGACCGGCTCATCCTCGATCTGGCGCGAAAAGAAAGATTTGGTGGTAAACTCAAAGTCACCCTCGCGCCTTGCCTTCCTGCTGTGAAGCCCTTCAATCTGGCGCTCAAACTTCTCGACTTTCCTGTCGAGCTCCCCAGCCTGGAGGATTGCCACAGTAATCTGCTCCAGCTCGTGTCAGTCCGAGGCTGACTCAGCTTTCGAGAGCTGCAGCCTTCTGTCTATGCTCCTCCCCGGCAGTTCTCTCTGGGGAGATGCCCGGGCTGAGCCTTGGTGACAGCATCGTTCTTCATTATTTTTCCTCGAGGAGCCGTGGAGGTTTTGGCCCTGGGGCACCGGTCCATTTGGAGAAAGCACCGGCTGGACCTGGGCCGGCGGAGGCGGCATAGGTGGGGCTTCCTCACGTTGCAGGCCTTGGACGCTGCGGCCAAGGCTTGAACCTGCTGCACCAGGATATTGAACTGTTCCGGCTGGACTTGGGGAACTGGGTCAGCCGGAGGCGGCGAGTTCTGGACAGAGTGTCCAGGACTTGATGGGAGACGCCGGAAGGCATTGGAGGCTCCTTTGCTTCTCAACTTCATGGCCACAACTTGGGCCCTTCCTCTAGCGCCAACTGTTGCTGGAATTTGGACCCGGGGGCGGCCGTCGGCGGAGAAGGAGGAGCTTCGGCGTGAGATGGCGGGTGGCGGTCCGTCGGCGGGCGGCGTCCTCCAAAAGATCTGCAAAAAGTCGGTGGCCGGGGTTTCCGGCGTCGGCCCTTCGATGCCTAAGTCAGAGGGGGCAAATGTATGAGGGGGGAGAGAATAATGTCTCAGGAGTTTCAAAGTCCAACCCCCTCTAAGGAGGAGGGGTTTTCTTTTATAGAGAGATACAGGTGTACCTGTGATGTGACGGGGCGAACGGATTACCGTCATGATTGAGCATGTCGTCCAAATTAATGCACGATCGTGTGAATTAATGCATTGCCGTAGGAGATCAGGCCGGAGCCAGTGAGTCGTCGTGGCTGATCGGGCGTAGCCGAGCGGGTCAGCTGTTTGCCGTGGAGGGCTTGAGATCCGTAGATAGCACGTGCATTGATTGTTGAGTGAGCCGGAGATCAGCAGAGGCCATGCGCATTGATTGTTGAGTGAGCCGGAGATCAGTAGAGGCCATGCGCATTGATTGTTGAGTGAGTCGGAGATCAGTGGCAGGGCATGGTCCCTGGTCGAGCTGCAGAAGGATATGACCGCGGCGGGTGGATGGTGTGGCCGGGCTTCCATATTATGGTCGGGTGCCCGGGTCGGACGCCTTCAGGTCGGATGCCTCCAGGTCCGGCGCCTCGAGGTCCAGCGTTTTCAAATCGGGCGCCTCTGATCACGTGCTAGCGATGTGCTCACGTGCTTTGGGGCGATTTATTTTCCCCCAACAATACTATACATCATATGCACGATCTAACCGTGCACCATGCCAATCATCTCAGTTCATTCCTATGGGCCAAAAGATGAGCATGACTATGTTGGTCTGCTGTGGGTGCAGGATATAATTTCTTCTCGTTCGGCATCCCAAATTCACAAAACCAATCTAACCTATGTGAGGAAGTAAAATCAACATGATTTGTCCAAGCTTGCTTGTATTACAAATCCAATGGATTTCCAAATATCATTATCTACAAGAGAGTCATTTTTTCAAAGCCTAGGAATTCTATCTCGTTATATTTTTCCAAGGATCAATCACAAATAGTGACACCTTTTCACCACATATTTGGAACCTCTGCATTTGGAAGAGATCCTCGCTCTTGCATGTATGTCGTGCTTTCTTGCAACCTGCAACGTGAAACATCATGCAATGCAACGACTTCTTGTCAGAGTAGTGAATTAATATTTTAACATTAGGGCAGGTAGCTGGCCATTGGCAAGAGAGCGAGACCATGACAAAGCAAAAGGACTCGGTCAGCGACAAGAGTCCGGTAAAAGAAAATGTATGACCGTTAGCATAAGATATATATCTAGCAGCCAACCGGGGATCCCAAAAGCCCCTTTTTGGATTGAACAGTGGAGCAAGTTATGAATGACAAGCACTCTATGACTCCTATCCCCCAATGTGGAAAGATCCCCAACTCTGATGCCTCACCAACTCCAGGAGCAAAAGCTACACCCCTAGTCCACAAGTACTGCCAACATTTGCTCGAGTATCTCAAAAGTGTCACTCAGGAAGTCACTCAGCTGGTGTGGTTCATTTTTTTCATTGCTTGGCCCCTTTTGAAATGGCATTGTGCTATTAAAAGCAAAGTGATTTTTTTTTTTTAGGTACAGAATAAAGAAAAGTGATTGGTGCAAGATCTCCGAGCGACTCGTTGGTTGATTTTTCTGAAGCAGCATTGCTCACCAAGCATGCAAGCCCCTCGGAAAGGCAAACTGCAGGAGATTATATACCAAACAAAACTAATTAATCACGTAAAAAAGGCTGTTCCATGTACTTAAGAGGTCCTTTTGAAGTTGGTAGCAAAGTTTATCTCGGGACGAGTGTACATGCTCAGCCATCTCACATTCTCACTTTCCTTTAATCATTTATCAACTTCCATCACAGACTTGCGCATCATAAAAAAGTCATTCACATTAATACATCCACTTCGGATCCAATACAACCAATCAGAAGAAAGTTTGGCATCTAGCACAAAAATATTTCACCACTTCTTGCTCTCTAATCCTAATTAACATACTTCGCCCATGGGGTCTCCAACTCCACAGAGTAAGGTGGTCTCCAACTCCACAGATACACTGCCGTATGTACCAAAAATTAGTTGGCTAGGAATTCCAGGGCCGTGCGAAGGAGGTCACTGGACGCCACCCGTGGTGATGCAGGAGCACCGCCCTCATTCTAATGGCGTGGGACATTAAGTGAGGGGTGAAAAGGAATTTGAGTTTCAAGAACAGTTGAGTCCAAGCTGAAATTAGATTGAGTCCCTGCAATAAGTGATTTGATTCACAATGGGTTAGCCCTTGCAGTGTCAATTAGATTGAGTCCAAGGCGTGATGGGTCCATGGCTAATTAGAAGTGGTCACATGTCAAAATAAAGAGAAGTTCAACCATGAAGACCTCTCACATGTGGAAGAAATTCAGAGTTCAGATCCAGTTGAAATCCGTGACGGTATTGAATACCTTATAGTTTTGAAGATTTCGAGAGCTACAGAAGTCTGATTAAGTTGATTCAAATTTTGTTGAAAGTAAACATCCGTAGCTTTCCAATGACTATAAGAACATAAAATTTGAAGATCAGATGATATTTGACGGAGTCTCCCGAACTTCATGCTGATGTTGGTACCCGAGAAGGAGTTCCACCTAGATAAATATTTCATGGCATGCGGCTGAATTCCTTTTGATGGGTTTCAATCCACACGCCATAGAGTATGGATCTTAGGTGTCAGGCCTTTGATTGGTCAACTAGAAAATTTAAATTTTGAATTGAGTCCACATGTAATTAGGAGTCCAATTTAAATTCTGTGTAGTTCTTATCCTTATCCTTTGCCAACCTTTCCTTCTATATAAAGGAGGGATATGATGAATGAAGTTAGTTTTTGGATTTCAAATTTTTTCCTGTGATCGTGAGGAGGGCAAGTCCCTTGCTTGGTGCGATGCCAAGAGGCTCAAGGAAAGAGGTTGGGACGCCTCTCCCGCTTTCGATGCCTTCGGCAAGTTTGATATTAGTGTTGGATGAGATTTTCCAAAACTAATTCATCCTCTATCCACTCTCTCTTTTCCTTGTTTCTATGCCTTTGTTCCCGTTAGGTGTGCCTCTTTGTGTGCCACATTCAAACCTCCGCGCAGCCGTACTTCTCAGATGCCACAACCCCTTCTCCACGTACTCTCCCTTGAGTCCTAATCCCAATAGGACTCTAAAATAACCCAAGCCGGTCAAGACCCATCAGGTGGCACAACCAATTCTCAGCCCATCCAGTGCAACCCATCTTACTTCCCTCCTTCCTTTCCACCACGAAGAACCCAGCCCCCATTGCCATTGCTTTGGAAAATAAAAAAAAGGAAAGCTTCCAGCCATCCTCAAAGAAGAGAAAAAAATTCTGCAGCCTTCACTCCCGATTGCGTCCATATAGTAATCAGAAGTGAATCGCTGTCGTCATGAGTACCAGAAGTGGTCGCCCATACAACAATGAACGACAACGTGCTGAGATGATGGCCGAGCTCATCCAGCAAATGATGGCTCTGAATCAGAAGATGGAAGTTGTTTGGGATCGTCTCTTCCCCGAGCAAAATAATCTTGAAGATGATCATGGCGTTCCTGCACATCCTGAAAATCTAGAAGACCCTGACGTTGAAGCATTCTCCCCTGGCGGTCTATCTCCCCAAAGGCCACCTAGGGGTCAGCGGATGCCCCCTCCAAACATTCCTCGTATGGGAAATAATTTCAGGAACCCCTATGTTCATCAAAATCAGCGGGAGCGCAATGATCTCGACGATGTCATGAAGCGGGTTCGTGTAGAAGTTGCTGATTACAGCGGAAGCATGGACCCAACCCACTTCCAGGATTGGCTGATGTCTCTCGAAGACTACTTCGAACGGTTCAGCATGCCCAATGAAACTAAGGTGCGATTCGTGAAAATGAAGCTCAAGGGCCAAGCACACATATGGTGGCATAGCGTTGAAGAGAAGCTTCATCGACTCCGACAGCCCCCTATCAATGATTGGGAGGAGATGAAACTTCATTTGAAGGAAAAGTTTCTTCCCCTTGATTATGAGGAGACACTCTTCGAAGAACTTCTGAAACTTCGTCAAGGAAGCTCTTCCGTAGAGGAGTATACGGCCCGATTCTATGAGTTGATGATCCGCAGCAACCTCACGGAGACGGATCGACAGTCCCTAACTCGGTACCAATCCGGGCTGAGGGATGACCTTAAGAGGGAGCTAATGACGACGCGCATCTTCAGCCTAGAGGAGGCATACCAACTCGCCATTCGAGTTGAATCGCAGCTACGACAAAGACGCCCTGCGCAAGCACCGGTTGCACGACGATTTTCCGAGCGCAACACCAACCGAGGAGTTCCATTTTCTCGAGGTAACGCCCCTGCTTTCCGATCTGAAACCTCTGTAAATAGAAGCACATATCAGGAAAGGGATGCTCCAGGGCTAATGAAAAGGGTAAAGGTCCTATGCCACAATCCACACCGCAAAGGAAGAATCCTGTTGAATGCTACAAGTGCGGCGGGCGAGGCCATTTCGCCGTTGTTTGTCCTACCCGAGACCAACGATTTGCATTGGTATGTGAAGAGGATGAGAACATAGGACCTTTTGAAGTCACTCCTCCCTCTCAGCCCACTGATGAAGAGAAAAATGAAGAAAACGAAAAGCATGATGAAGAAGCTCCTGCGGTGGAGCTAGAAGCTTCAGATCTACCTGTGTGCGTCGTGCGGCGGGTTCTTACGGGTTGCAAGCAGGAGCAGAACGTGGAGGAAGATTGTTGCCCAAGAAGACAACCCAAGGGGGGGTGAATTGGGTTTTAAGTAATAATTGCAAATTAAAACTTAATGAGTAACTAATTAATATTATTGCAGGCTGATTAATTAGATTACTAGTTGTAGTGAGTGGAGAGGATGGAAGAGACAAAGAACCAATTACAAAATACAAGAGATTTATAGTAGTTCGGAGGCTAACCCCTTCTCCTACGTCCACTCCCCCAAGCTTCACTTGGGAGTTCACGTAAATCCCTAGGATTACAACCGTTGTTTTATAAGTTCACAACCCCAACTTGTTGTTTCACGAGATCACAACGAACTCGTCGCGTTTCATTCTAGGCTCTACCGACTAGAACCACCCGATTGTTTTTTGTTCGGGGATCACAATCGAACCCTCCTACACCGTTGTTTAACTTCGGCTCACCAACAAACCTCAACAACCTTGATTCAATCCCCTGATTGAATCAAGTAACAAGAAATAGAGTTTGTAAAGAGTATAGAAAAAGCTTCTTAAAAAGCAAATATGAACAATATAAAATACAGTATGAGTTAGAAAGCCCTCAAACAGATTTTGGAAGAGGAAGAAGGGGCTTCTCGAACTCTGAGTCTCCTCTTTGAATGCACTGATGACTGATGTTCAGAGGAGAGCCTTGAATGCGAGGAAGACGTTTGGAGGAGTGGACTTCAATGCACTCTTCCTTCTTTCTCTTGTATGTACTCTTGAGAGGTTTTGGTAGGTGGGAAATCGTCCTTTTGCTTTGAATGGAGTCTCTCTCTTGATGTCTATTACTTGCGTTACTCTGGCTATTTAAGCAATCCTCATCAAAAAATAGCTGTTAGACACACTTTTAGAGCCGTTCTGTACAGTCTGGCAACTCCTGACATAGTGTCCGTTGGGATCGGAGTCGACTCGCTCGTTCTGAGAGTCGACTCGGCTGTTGCTGGAGTGCGACTCATGCTTTACGGAAGACGACGCGCCCACTGTTCAAATATTTGAAATAAAGTGCTGTCCCGTCTGGAGTCGACTCGGCCAAACTTGGAGTCGACTCGCCAATGTCCGGAGATGACTCGGCCCTTCGGAGACGACTCGTTCTCAGAGTTCCAGAGATCTGTTTTTCTGCATTTCTTTCTCGAGTCAACTCGGATCATCTTGGAGTCGACTCGGCCCTCTGAGCCTGAAAACTGATCCTCTGTGTTTGGAGTTGAACTGCCTCGGAGTCGACTCGCACTTTGTTGGAGTCGACCCGGCTCTCAGAATCCGAAAACTGATCCTCTGTGTTTTGGCTTGAACTGCCTTCTAGTCTTGCTTTCCTCTGAGAGTCGAGTCGTACTTAACTAGGAGTCGACTCGCCAAACTTCGGAGTCGACTTGTAATCTTCTGGAGTCGACTCGGTTGCAGGGTCTGAAATACATTGTTCTGTCTTTCTTCTGTTATCCTTTGGAGTCGACTCGGAAATGTCGGAAGTCGACTCGGCAACCATCGGAGTCGACTCGAACCCTTCTGGAGTCGACTCGCTGACAGGGTCTGAAAATCAACTTTTTGTCTTTCTGTCAGTTCTCAGTCGGAGTCGACTCGTAGTGTACCGGAGTCGACTCGAGCATGTGCCAGAACTTCTGAAACACTTGGAGTCGACTCGTAACCTTCCGGAGTCGACTCGATCTTCAGACTTTGGTTCAAACTGAGTTCCATACTTAGCTAAAATGTATTGAACCAAAGCTAGAGACACTTAAACATAAATTCACAAATATTTGGCTGAAACACTAGATTGAATTATTAGTATAACATAAGATATACTCAAATGCTTTGAGCTCATCAAAATCAAATAGGGTTATATCAATCACTCCATAATCTCCCCCTTTTTGATGATGACAAACATTGAGTATTTGTAAAGTGAATTGCTCAACCAAAAGAAGATTTATAATAAAATTTTGAAATGAATTCAAGTGTCTAGTCATTTAATTTATCCAAAATTGAAAGGTGTGAAACAGTAAATCCTGAAGTTAAAGCTCCCCCTTTCATTTGGAATTATATAAGCCTTCATGTCATACAATCAATTGTTTGGCTTATATGTGTTTAATGAATTTGCTTTCTTAAGATTTCAGATTCTCCCCCTCAACATATGCATTCAATTTTATTTAGATTCTCTGAATTTTCTTTTAATGTCTTGAAGCTTTTGAGCTTAAATTTTTGATTTTAGAGGGAAAATCTGACAATTTGTTCTTGAGTATGATTCAACTAATCTCCGAATATCCCTTGAATAGATTCTGGAGATTACTCCTTTAGGAGCCCCAACAGAGAGATAATGAGCCTCGAGGTATCGAATCCACTTAGAACAAATTACTTTTTGCTTTTAAGAATTTTCTTTTTAGTGATTCCCTTTACATTTCAATTCAATATATTTTCTCCTCCTTTTTGTCATCATAGCAAAAAGGCAGGAGGCACAGAAAAGTACAAGCACTCAAGAATGCACAATTTTGAAAGGAAATTTCTACTCATTGTATTAAATTCAAATTTGAGTACAAGTATGATCACATATCAAAAGAAGTCCTCAAGGGACTGTACATCACAAAAACAGATAAAAAATACACTAATTCTTCTTTGTAGTGGAGGATGTGGCTCCCTTACTTAGTCTAGTGTGTTGGATGACCATGCTTAACCCCTCATTGATGTTCCCTAGTTGTTTGAGAATCTCCGAGGTGGTTCTAGACTGAGTCGAGAAAATGTTGTTCACACTCTCCTGAAGTATGTCCAACCTGGAGATCAAGGCCTGGGCTAATCTCTCTGCGTCCTGGCTCTGGCTGCCTAGCTCCTGTCGGATGCCGTCTCGCATCTTCTTCGTGTCATCCTTGACGTCACTCATTGTTCCATATTGAGCTTGGACCAGGCTGCGCACATTGGATATCTCCTCCCTCAGGTGCGCAATCATCTCGGCTACGGCTGCCAGGGAGGGAACTAGCTTGGTGGAGGGAGCACTCTAAGGACCTCGGAGCTCCCTCAGTAGATCATCTCTCAGTTCCCTCACTATCTCCTTGCCACAACTCTCGGAGCTGCTCAGTGGAGGTGGAGGGCTCAGTATAGGTAGGAGCAGAGGTAGAAGGAAAGGTGGGAGGAGCTATGTCATGGTCCTGATTATGATCGGGACTAGGTGAGTGATGAGTGGTAGGGTCAGAAGGTGTGGATGTGGATGTGGATGGTTTCCGTACCCAGACTCCCCAACTCTATGGAAACCCATCCAATGGAATGTCCCCTCATCCATGCTATCTATTAAAACGCAGTGAGCGAGAGGGTTCCCCCTCAGGAATAGGACCTCTAACTCCCTAAATATAAGGGTGAATAGCATGCCATAAGGAAGGCTGAGCCTAGGTTTATCTAGGGGTTCACACATGTACTTGTAGATGAGCTTGGGGAAGTTGATGGGAGTGTCTTGGAAGAGATGGTACATCAGTGCTAGTCTCTCTCTGAAATAAAGTCAAACCTATCCATTTTGGGGAAGAGAGTCCTAGAGATGACACTTAGGAGAAGCCGCATTTCAGCCAAAAGCTGATTTGCGAAACACCTCCTCTATGGAGGACAGAGGTGGACTCCCTAAGATGGCCGTAAGGGCCTCTGTCCTATCGGGAGGATGTGTGGGAACAATCCCCTCACTCGAGAGATGGAGGACTCGAGCAATGAAGTCCTCCGAGATGAAAATAGGGACACCCATAACAGTTCCCTGGATACCCCCGCTAACCCGTGCGACTGTACCATAGAATTCCCTAACTAACCCTGGATAGGTAGGGAGGTCAAGTGTGCAGAAAAACTCTAAACCTGGGCCTAAGGTGATGCCCTAGGTTGAACCCTTCCCGGGAGAGGAAGTCAAAGTTGACTTGCCTCCCGGTAGAGACAACCTTCCCGGCGCATGAGCGCGAGGGAACCGGCCTAGGCGGGGAAGGAACCGGAGGTGGTGGCCTCGCCGGTTCGTTCCGAGCCTTGGACCGTCGCTCGGCCCCTCGCGGAGAGGGTCTCTTTCGGCTCGGGACAATGACCTTCCTAGGCATTTTTGACCTAAACGGGGAAGGAACGGAAAATAGGAAAACTCGACGGAGAAGACCTAGAATGGGTCGGAGACGAGTCGGAGACGGCTCTAGGGTTTTGGAACAGTGGCGGCTGAATAGAAGTGAGAAAAACGTTTCGATTAGGGTTAAAAGTCGGATTTCCGACCTCGAGTCGACTCCGGTAAGTCGCGAGTCGACTCGACCGAGTCGACTCCCAAATATGCGCGAGTCGACTCCCCATGAGCCGACTCTAAAATGTATCCGAGTCGACTCGAACTCTGGCACACAACCAAAAATCTTGTTATTTTCGTGCCAAAGAGAGAGTTATGGACTTATCTAGGATTTAAGAACTGATTTGATGATCATAGATAAGAAATCCTATGTCCAACATAAACTAATCCTCAAAATCTATGAACTAGAGGAGAGTATCACTAGAATGGATCAATCACTCCTAACCCTCTTCTAAGTATGCAAAATCGATCTTCACTCAAAGGTTTTGTGAAGATATCAGCAAGTTGATCATCAGTACAAACAAATTGAAGTGTCACATCACCATTCAGTACATGATCTCTTATGAAGTGATGTCTTATCTCAATGTGTTTAGTTCTTGAGTGCTGAATTGGATTTTTAGTTAGATTAATGGCACTTGTATTATCACAGTTAATGGAATTTTATCTTGTTTAATGCCATAATCTTCAAGTTGTTGTTTAATCCACAAGATTTGAGCACAACAACTCCGCAGCAACATATTCGGCTTCAGCCGTAGATAGTGCAACCGAGTTTTGTTTCTTGCTAAACCAAGAGATTAAGTTTTCTCCTAAGAATTGACATGACCCGCTGGTGCTTTTTCTATCAAGTTTGCAACCAGCGAAGTCTGAATCAGTGTACCCTATTAAGTTTATGCTCGAATCTTTAGAGTACCATAAACCTATGGTTTTTGTTCCTATTAGGTATTTAAAGATTCTCTTAACAGCAATTAAGTGTGATTCCTTAGGATTAGATTGATATCTAGCACACATGCATACACTAAACATGATATCAGGTCTACTTGCAGTAAGATATAATAAAGATCCTATCATACCTCTATACATCTTTTGATCTACTGATTTACCTGATTCATCTTGTCTAGTTTGCATGATGAACTCATGGGTGTGCTGATTGACTTGTTTCCTTCCATATCAAACTTCTTAAGCATCTCCTTGATGTATTTAGCTTGAGATGAAGATCCTTCTTCAGATTGTTTGATTTGGAGCCCGAGGAAATAGTTCAGCTCTCCCATCATGCTCATTTCAAATTCACTCTGCATTAGTCAGCAAATTCTTCGCAGAGGCGATTGTTAGTAGCACCGAAAATAATATCATCTACATAAATCTGAACTACTAACATATCTTTGTTTTTCTTCTTTAAAAATGTTGTATCAACGTTCCCTCTAGAGAATTCATGGTCTAACAGAAATTTGCTAAGTCTTTCATACCATGCTCTAGGAGCTTGTTTCAAACCATAAAGTGCTTTGTTTAATTTATACACATGATTGGGGTATTGATGATTTTCAAAACCAGGAGGTTGTTCTACATACACCTCCTCATTAATATACCCATTCAAAAAGGCACTTTTTACATCCATTTGAAATAATTTGAAATCTTTAGAGCATGCAAATGCTAGTAACAATCTAATTGCTTCAAGTCTAGCTACAGGAGCAAAAGTTTCATCAAAGTCTATACCTTCTTCTTGATTATAGCCCTTTGCTACTAGTCTAGCCTTGTTCCTAATCACGATTCCATTTTTCAAGTTTATTTTTATATATCCATTTAGTTCCTATTATTGAGTATTCAGTGGGTCGTTCAACTAGGTTCCATACCTTGTTTCTAGTGAATTGGTTTAGCTCTTCTTGCATTGCATTTATCCAATTTACATCATTTTCAGCTTCTTCTATGTTTTTAGGTTCAAAGTGTGAGACAAATGCTAGATGATTATTTAAGTTCCTAAGAGATGCTCTAGTTCTAACAGGTTGAGATGGATCATCTAAAATTAATTCCTTAGGATGCCATGAGCATACCTCCAAGCCTTAGTCAGCCCATGATCCACAACCTCTTGGCTTGTTGATGCTCTCCAATTTGCTTTGGTTCATCTTCTTGTAATGTCATCTCATCAATCTTTTCTTCAAGAATTTCTGCATCATCATCAAGAGCTACTTTCTTGCTAGAAGAGATATCATTAGTATCATCAAAAAAACATGTATAGACTCTTCAATAACAAGGTTCTTTTGTTAAATACTCTATAAGCTTTACTTGATGTAGAATATCCCAAAAAGATACCTTCATCAGATTTAGAATCAAATTTACCTAAGTTATCTTTGCCATTATTATGAATGAAACACCTACATCCAAAAACATGAAAATAGTTTACTTTGGCTTTCTATTTCTCCAAAGTTCATAAGGTGTTTTCTTTATAATGGGTCTCAATAAAACTCTATTTAATATGACATGATGTATTAATGGCTTCTCCCCAAAAGTACTTAGGGAGGTTACTTTCACACAACATGGTTCTAGCCATTTCTCTAGGTTCTATTCTTTCTTTCTACAACTCCATTTTGTTGTGGTGTCCTAGGTGCAGAGAAATTATGATCCCCTTTTTACTACAAAATTCATCAAATAGATGATTTTCAAATTCCGTTCCATGATCACTTCTAATAGCTATACTGAAGCATTAGTTACTTCCTTATGAAATTTCTTAAATACAGAAAATGCTTCATCTTTATGAGCTAAGAACATGACCCAAGTATATCTAGAAAAATCATCTACAATAACAAGACCATATTTGTTTCCACCAAGACTTGTGGTTCTAGTTGGTCCAAATAGATCCATGTGTAGTAGTTCAAGAGGTCTAGAGGTAGAGACACAATTTATGGATTTAAAAGAGCTCCTAGATTGTTTGCCATATTGACATGCTTCACAAATTTTATTTTTCTCAAATTTTAGTTTTGGCAAACCTATTACAGAATCTCTTTTAACTAACTTAGATATTGTATCCATACTTGCATGACCTAATTTACGGTGCCATAACCAACTTGCATCATCAACCTTAGTATCACTAGCTACTAAGCAAGGACTGTTTTTAGCAAGATCTTCAAGATCTACTACATAGACATTTCCACGTCTTATTCCTTTGAATACTAAGCTATTGTCAATTGAGTTGGTTATGATGCATAGATGGTTAAACAGAACATCAAAACCCTATCACATAATTGACTTATGCTAAGTAAGTTATGTTAAGACCATCTACAATCGTACATTATCAACAAAGGTTTGAAGAGGTGATTGTACTTTACCTATACCAACATGTGACCTTGGTTATTGTCTCCAAATGTCACAGCACCTCCCTTCTTAGGCTCTAAGGTGAAGAATTGCTCCTTGTCACCCGTCATGTGTCTTGAGCAACCGCTATCCAAATACCAACAATTTTTGTCGACTTTGGCTGCAAGACACTCCTACACAAGGAAATCATACAATTTTAGGTACCCAAGTTTCCTTGGGTCCTTCAAGATTAGTAATGTTGGTTTCTTTTGGAACCCAAATCTTTTTAATTTTTTTTTTAGCTTCTACTTTCCTATGGTCACACACATTAGCTTTATGTCCTACTTTTCCACAGCAAAAACACGTTATATTCTTAGTTTTACTTTTTCCTGCTTTCACAAAGAAATTTTTAAGGAGCTTTTGCTTATTATTAGGTTTATACCCTAAACCAGCTCTATTAAACACAGCTCGTTGGTTATTAAGTATCATTTCCAATTTTTCAGAACTATATGTAAACTTTTCAACAAAAGGTTTGTATTTATCAAGCTCTTTTGTTAGCTTTTGTTTTTCTGTTTTTAGTATGTTTAAGTCTTTTGTGAGATTATCTCTTATAGTTTGTTTATCGTTTTTAAGTTGTAAAATTTTCTTGGTTAGTTTTTCGTTATCTTTAAATAAGGTATTAGTTTTTTGAATTAACATTTGGTTGCTTGTTTTAAGTTCTAAATTTTCTTTAATGATAAAATCCTTATCCTTAATTAATTTATCGTATTTATGGAAGTAAGATTGATTGGTTAGTTTTAGCTCTTTATTCTTAAGATTTATTGTCTTATATTCATCCATTAATTCATTAAACACATCATACAATTCATCAAAGGTAAAATCTAAATGCGTTTCAGATGTTACCTCATTTTCATTCGCCATGAAGCAGAAGTTGGCCTTTTCCTTTTATTCCTCATCCGATGATGATGATGATGAATCAGAGTCCGACAAAGTGAAGACGAGGACTTTCTTTTTCTTATATTTGCTGCCCTTCTTAAGCAAGGGACAGTCAACTCTGAAATGTCCCGACTTCTTGCATTCATAGCATCCGATTCCTTCATTTTTCCTTTCCTTACCTTTATCCTTGTTGTAGGAACTTGAGGAATCTCTCCTCTGATGAAAGGACTTCTTCCGGTTGATGAATTTTCTGAACTTTCGCACGAGAAGAGCCTCATCATCATCTTCCTCATTATCTTCTTCTTCGCTGCTGCTACTGCAAGATAAATTCTTGTTAGAAGAAGTAAATTTGAGGGCTATTATCTTTTTCTTATGAGAGGATTCTTCTTCGCTGTGTTGTTTCATTGTGAGCTCGTGCGTCATCAGGGATCCAAGAAGCTCCTCAAGTGGAAGCTTGTTCAAGTCTTTGGCTTCTTGGATTGCCGTTACCTTGGCCTCCCATGATCTTGGCAAACATCAGAGAATTTTTCTGACAAGGTCACTGTTAGTATAATTTTTGCCAAGGCTTTTTAGGCCATTGACAATATCAGTAAATCTAGTAAACATGCAAGTAATAGTTTCATTAGATTCCATCTTAAATAGTTCATATTTATGAACTAGCATGTTTATTTTAGATTCTTTTACTTGATTCGTGCCCTCGTGGGTCACTTCAAGTCTATTCCATATCTCTTTTGCAGAATTGCAAGTAGAGACTCTATTGAATTCATTACGGTCTAATGCACAATAGAGCACATTCATTGCTTTGGCATTTAGATGTGCCTTCCTAATATCATTGTCATCCCAATCTTTTTCAAGTTTCGGTATAGTAACACCCTCTACAAAAATTGATGGATGTATGGTCCATTAACTATGGTGCTCCAAATCTCATAGTCTTGAGCTTGGATAAATATCCTCATCCTAGCCTTCCAATAGGAGTAGTCGGTTCCATTGAAGAATGGAGGTCTATGGGTGGATTGCCCCTCAATATGAGAAGATCCAAATGGGGTTGTCATTTTGATCTTTTACTCTTTTGATAGAAGAGTTCCGGCTCTAATACCACTTGTTGCCCAAGAAGACAACCCAAGAGGGGGGGTGAATTGGGTTTTAAGTAATAATTGCAAATTAAAACTTAATGAGTAACTAATTAATATTATTGCAGGCTGATTAATTAGATTACTAGTTGTAGTGAGTGGAGAGGATGGAAGAGACAATGAACCAATTACCAACACAAGAGGTTTTATAGTGGTTCGGAGCTAACCCTTGCTCCTACGTCCACTCCCCAAGCTTCACTTGGGAGTTCACTATAATTCCTAGGATTACAGCCGGTTGTTTTACAAGTTCACAACCCAATTTGTTGTTTTCACGAGATCACAACGAACTCGGTCGGTTTTCACAGGCTCACCAACTAGAACCACCCGATTATTTTTTCGGGATCACAATCGAATCCTTACACCGTTGGTTTTAACTTTGGCTCACCAACAAACCTCAACAACCTTGATTCAATCCCCTGATTGAATCAAGTAACAAGAAAACAGTTTGTAAAGAGTACAGGAAAAGTTTCTGAAAAAGCAAATATGAACAATATAAATAATGTAGAGTTAGAAGCCCTCAAACAGATTTTGGAAGAGGAAGAAGGGGCTTCTCGAACTCTGAGTCTCCTCTTTGAATGCACTGATGATCTGATGTCAGAGAAGAGCCTTGAATGCGAGGAAGACGTTTGGAGGATGGACTTCAATGCACTTCTTCCTTCTTTCTCTTGTATTTACTCTTGAGAGGCTTTGGTAGGTGGAAATCCCTTTTGCTTTGAATGGAGTCTCTCTCTTGATGTCTATTACTGTTTACTCTGGCTATTTAAGCAATCTCCATCAAAAAATAGCCGTTAGACACACTTTTAGAGCCGTTCTGTACAGTCTGCAACTCCTGACATAATGTCCGTTGGGATCGGAGTCGACTCGCTCGATCTGGAGTCGACTCGGCTGTTGCTGGAGTCGACTCATGCTTTACGGGAGACAACTCGCCCACTGTTCAAAATTTGAAATAAAGTACTGTCCCGTTCTGGAGCCGACTCGGCCAAACTTGGAGTCGATTCGCCAATGTCCGGAGATGACTCGGCCCTTCGGAGACGACTCGTTCTCAGAGTTTCAGAGATCTATTTTTCTGCATTTCTTTCTCGAGTCGACTCGGATCATCTTGGAGTCGACTCGGCTCTCAGAGCCCGAAAACTAATCCTCTGTGTTTGGAGTTGAACTGCCTCGGAGTCGACTCGCACTTTGTTGGAGTCGACTCGGCTCTCAGAATCCGAAAACTGATCCTCTGTGTTTTGGCTTGAACTGCCTTCTAGTCTTGCTTTCCTCTGAGAGTCGACTCGTACTTAACTAGGAGTCGACTCGCCAAACTTCGGAGTCGACTCGTAACCTTCTGGAGTCGACTCGGTTGCAGGGTCTGAAATACATTGTTCTGTCTTTCTTCTGTTACCCTTTGGAGTCGACTCGAAAACGTCGGAAGTCGACTCGGCAACCATCGGAGTCGACTCGAACCCTTTTGGAGTCGACTCGCTGACAGGGTCTAAAAATCAACTTTCTGTCTTTCTGTCAGTTCTCAGTCGGAGTCGACTCGTAGTGTATCGGAGTCGACTCGAGCATGTGCCAGAACTTCTGAAACACTTGGAGTCGACTCGTAACCTTCAGGAGTCGACTCGAGCTTCAGACTTTGGTTCAAACTGAGTTCCATACTTAGCCAAAATGTATTGAACCAAAGCTAGAGACACTTAAACATAAATTCACAAATATTTGGCTGAAACACTAGATTGAATTCATTAGTATAACATAAGATATACTCAAATGCTTTGAGCTCATCAAAATCAAATAGGGTTATAATCAATCACTCCACAAAGATTGGAGGCGCACCAATATATTCCACACTCGCGTCGAGCATGCCAACAAGTCTCTAAACCTCATCATTGACAATGGAAGCTGCATGAACATCATTTCTGAAGAAGTGCTAAAAAAGCTGAATCTGAAACCGGTACCGCATCCAAAGCCGTATCGGGTAAGTTGGATCGAAGACTCTTCCATCCCTGTTAAACAAAGATGCTTGATCAGTTTTTCACTTGGTAAGGACTTCCGAGATGAAGTATGGTGCAATGTTCTGCCCATGAAGGCGTTCCATCTTCTTCTAGGAAGACCTTGGTTGTATGATCATAGTGTCGAGTATGATGGTCGATCCAATTGTTATTCTCTATATTGTGCCAACAAAAGAGTTGTGTTAAAGCCCCTTCGGATCATGGATTTTACCTCTGAAAATCTGATAATCCAACGGGTTCTAACCATGAGAAAGTTTGAAGCTTGTAGCCGAGAGATTGGAGTCATGTATGCACTAGTGTCTAGGAAAGTTGGGGCTGAAATTTCAGAAGTTGTTCCTCTTGATTTCAAGTCTATATTGGATGATTTTTCTGATGTAACCCCTGAGGACCTTCCCAAGAAGCTTCCACCGATGAGGGACATCCAACATGCCATAGATTTGGTGCCCGGTTCAAGCTTACCGAATCTTTCCGCATACTGGCTGAATCCGAGACAACATGAGGAGCTTCATCGCCAAGTCCAAGAACTTTTGGACAAGGGATTCATCCGAGAGAGCCTCAGTCCATGTGCCGTCCCGGCTCTACTTACTTCCAAGAAGGATGGTTCATGGAGAATGTGCGTGGACAGTAGAGCAATCGACAAGATTACAGTGAAGTACCGTTTTCCGATCCCGCGGCTTGACGACATGCTGGATTTGTTGCATGGAGCCACCATCTTCTCCAAGTTGGACCTTCAAAGTGGCTACCACCAGATCAGAATCAGACTTGGGGATGAGTGGAAGATGGCATTAAGACCAAGGATGGCCTCTATGAATGGATGGTTATGCCGTTTGGTCTCTCCAATGCACCAAGTACTTTCATGCGGGTTATGAATCAAGTGCTGAAACCGTACATTGGGCGCTTTGTGGTTGTTTATTTTGATGACATTTTGATTTTCAGTCATAGCCGTGTGGAGCATCAGCAACATCTTCGCCAAGGCTTCTTACACTTCGATCAGGAAAAACTTTATGTTAACCTGAAGAAGTGCTTCTTTGCTGAATCACAAGTACCATTCCTTGGTTTCATAATTTCAGATCAAGGTGTTGCAAGCGGATCCGAAGAAAGTTCGTGCCATTCGGAGTGGCCGACGCCAGTAACATTCATGAGATGAGGAGCTTCATGGCTTGGCTTCCTTCTACCGCCGTTCATAAGAAATTTCAGCAGCATAGTAGCACCAATCACCAATTGTATGAAGGCTGAAAATTTTTATTGGACGCCGGCCGCCACTAGAGCCTTTGAAGATATCAAGGAACGTCTAACCCAAGCCCCAATTCTTCGACTTCCAGACTTTGATCAGCTCTTCGAAGTCGCTTGTGATGCTTCTCACATGGGATTGGTGGAGTTCTGAGCCAAGAAGGTCATCCCGTCGCCTTCTACAGCCGAAAAAGCTCAACGACGCCAAGCGAAGGTATTCCACTTATGATATTGAGTTTTATGTTGTGGTTCAAACTCTTAAACATTGGAAGCATTATCTTCTACATCGAGAGTTTGTCATGTACACCGACCATGACTCTTTAAAGTACATCAATTCACAAAAGAAGCTAAGTGCACGACAATGCGAGATGGGTGGATGTGCTGCAGCAATTTACTTTTGTATTGAAGCATAGGCCGGGTGCAGAAAATCGAGTCGCTGATGCCCTTAGCCAGAAGACACATGTTCTCACTTTGAATGCAGAAGTAACGGGCTTCAATGATCTGAAATTCTATATTCTACTGATGCATATTTTCAGCCTATCTACAACCGAAATTTCAACAGGAAGTCACCGGCAGCATTCTGATTTTTGATCATGACGGCTTTCTCTCCGTGGCACACGCCTATGTACTCCAAAAAACCTCTCTTCGTGACCACATCATCCGGGAGGTTCATGGGGGAGGTCTTGCTGGTCACTTCGGCGTGACAAGACCGTCGTTATGATGGAGGGACAAGTTCTATTGGCCGACCTTGCGCAAGGATGTCCACCGAATCATCAAACATTGCGAACTTGTCAACTAGCAAGGGAACAAAATCCAATGCCGGCCTCTACTCTCCACTGCCATTGCCGAGCTCACCATGGGAGACCTCAACATGGACTTCGTGCTTGGGTTGCCCAAGACGGTACGAGGACATGATTCTATTTTTGTCATTGTTGACAGGTTTTCAAAGATGTCGCACTTTGTGCCCTGTGCGAAGACTTATGATGCATCACGAGTTGTTGATTTGTTCTTGAAAGAAGTGGTTCGTCTACATGGGCTCCCGAGACTATTGTATCTGATCGTGATGTTAAGTTCGTTAGCTATTTGTGGAAGATACTTCGGGTGAAGCTTGGCACCCGTCTTTCCCTTCTCCAGCGCCTATCACCCCAAACCGATGGGCAGACCGAGGTGGTCAAACGCAGTCTTGGAAACCTTCTTCGATGCTTAGTCCGGGATCATGTGAAGTCATGGGATCTGATTTTACCCATGCCGAGTTTGCCTACAACAGCAGTGTCAACCGTACCACAGGATTGTCACCTTTCGAGATTGTTCTCGAGTTCAAGACGCGGCGGCCTATTGATCTTGTAACCACTTCCCATCAACACAAGGCCAGCGAAGGTGGTGAAGACTTCATTAGGCACATACAAGACATCCATGCTGAAGTTCGACGTCGTTGGTCACCAACACCGAGATTTACAAGCAACAAGCAGACTTGAAGCGACGTCTCCTGGAATTCAAAGAAGGAGACCTTGTGATGACGCGGTTGAGTGCTGAACGCTTCCCTCGCAGAAATTTTCAGAAGCTACGTCCTCGTCGCGCCGGCCCCTTCAAGGTACTGAACGAATCGGACCTAATGCATATGTGCTTGATTTGCCTGAAGACTTGCAGGTTAGCCCAATTTTCAATGTTGAAGACCTGCAACTCAACGAAGGTCACTTTGCTGAAGATGAAGACCTCCAGCCGTCCCCCATCATTACCACGTCGATCAGCCCTAAAGACACCATTGAAGACATCTTGGATGATCAGATTGGTGTCCACACGTCGAGGGGGATATCAGAAATTTTTGGTTAAATGGAAGGGACCAATTTCATATTGCTCTTGGTTGAAGACGGAAGAAGTCCAACGGCTGAACCCAGATCTTACGAGCTCTATCAGTCACAGAACTCGATAGAGTCGAGTCTTTTTCCAATCGGGGAGAGTTGATGCAGGGGCACTACCCTCATTCTAATGGCGTGGGACATTGGGTGAGGGGTGAAAAGAATTTGAGTCCAAGAACAGTTGAGTCAAGCTGAAATTAGATTGAGTCCCTGCAATAAGTGATTTGATTCACAATGGGTTAGCCTCTTCAGTGTCAATTAGATTGAGTCCAAGGCGTGAATGGGTCCATGGATAATTAGAAGTGGTCACATGTCAAAATAAAGAGAAGTTCAACCATGAAGACCTCTCACATGTGGAAGAAATTCAGAGTTCAGATCCAGTTGAAATCCATGACAGATTGAACACCTTATGGTATTTTGAAGATTTCGAGAGCTACAGAAGTCTGATTAAGTTGATTCAAATTTTGTTGGAAAGTAGACATCCGTAGCTTTCCAATGACTATAAGAACATAAAATTTGGAGATCAGATGACATTTGAGGAATCTCCCGAACGTCATGCTGATGTTGGTACCCGAGAAGGAGTTCCACCTAGATAAATATCATGGCATGCGGCTGAATTCCTTTTGATGGGTTTCAATCCACACGCCATAGATATGGATCTTAGGTGTCTAGGCTTAGGTGTCAAGGCCTTTGATTGGTCAACTAGAAAATTTAAATTTTGAATTGAGTCCACATGTAATTAGGAGTCCAATTTAAAATTCTGTGTAGTTCTTATCCTTATCCTTTGCCAACCTTTCCTTCTATATAAAGGAGGGTATGATGAATGAAGTTAGTTTTGGATTTCGAAATTTTTCCTTGTGATCGTGAGGAGGGGCAAGTCCCTTGCTTGGTGCGACCCTAAGAGGCTCAAGGAAGAGGTGGGACGCCTCCCCTTCATGCCTTCCAAGTTTGAATTAGTTTGGATGAGATTTCCAAACTAATTCATCCTTATCCACTCTCTCTCTTCCTTATTTCATGCCTTGTTCTCTTAGGTGTGCCTCTTTGTGTGCCACATCAAACCTCCCCCAGCCGTATTCCTCATGCCACAACCCCTTCCCACGGTCCTCCTTGAGTCCTAATTCCACATAGGACTCTAAATAACCCAAGCCGGTCAATCCATTAGGTGCAAACCAATTCAGCCGCCCACTCAATTGGGTGCCCAATTCTAGTCACTTGGTTGAATCCGCGAACCCAATCTCACCCATCCAATAACCCATGTTCTTCCTCCTTCCTTCCACCACGAAAAACCCTAGCCTCCATTGCTATTGCTTTGGAAAAAAAAAAGAAAAAAAAAAGATTCAGCCACCCTCAAAAAAAAAAAAATTCTGCAACCCTATATTTTTCTTGTTGATCCAGTTTGTATCATACATCGCAATAAATAATTTAAATAATAGTTGGAGCTCCACATGACAGTGGATGATTGAATTGCACTCTCCGGTTCAGTACTCGGACGCCACAAACAGTGTAGGAAGACCATAACGTTAAAACAGACGCACAAATACAAGCTTAACTTTTTCCCGACGGGAATTGAGGTGAGCTTTCAGAGCCCACTCCTACGGTTTGTTAAGTCACCATTGATTGCTCCCAGGACCATCATTACAAACTGAAACCTGTTTCCCCAGGCCCTGAAACATGAAGAGGGAAAGGAAGGACGACTCGTAAGGTCGGAGCCAGGAGCAGAGAGGCATGCAGCCATGGCACGCGCGGTGGAGTGAAGGCACAAAGAAACGAGTAAAGAGCTGCCTGCTTTTTCTGACTTTGCGGCACAGTCTAGTAGAATGGTAGTACGAGTACATAATATACTTTCAATCATCAGATCAAAAGAAGAGACAAAGGGAATAGAAGATACATACACAATTAGTAGCTTAGTAATAGTACTAACACTAATAGGCTACCATCCCAAGGCTGGGGACAAAATAACTAAAGAACAAAACCAACACAAAAAGTCCTTTTCCCTTTTTTTTTTTTTTTGTGAAGCTCCCACTTCACTGTAATTTGTGCTGCTACCTAGCGATATCAGCCTGCAGGGAGGAATTATATCCAACCTGCTCCTTCTCCCACCTCAGCGTTGCCCAACCGCGTCTTGGACGGGCACGTATTCCTGCGTCACGAGTTGAACAATAGCTCTCACATCATAAAACAACAAGAAATTAGGAAGTCATATTGAGCACATAAAATAAAGGAACCAAAGGCCATAGGCCCACTGGAAAGAAAGATCACATGAGAATATAAGCTAGAGAAAGTGTAAAACAAGAGGTATTATATTAGAGATGGACAATGGACTTGGTATATTTTAATATTGTGGGGGAGTGTTGAAAATAGAAGAGGACTATAATAAACTAAAGACCAAGTCGTAGAGGACTTTTTTTGGGGGCTACCTCAAGCTTTTGGATCAGGTCCTTCGCATTGGGGGCGGAAACGATGATGTGGCGCTGGAAGGGCTGGATGAAGCCGTCGTCGACGGCCTTATCTATGAAGGCCAGCAGCGAGTTATAATACCCATCCACATTCAGCAAACCAACCTACCATTACAACCAAAATTGTGTCTAATTCGAGTCCTTTTTATATATACTTGGATAGAGGGATTATAATGGTGCATAGGATTGGATTGGAATAGATTACGTACAGGTTTGTTGTGGATGCCCGAGTGGCGCCAAGTTATCACCTCCAGCAGCTCCTCCAGCGTGCATACCCACCTAAATTGGAAAACATACAAACATACGTAGTTTACAATCTAGCAGGAAATAAAAAAGTAGCTAACGAAGAAATAACTGCAAGGGAAAAAAAAAACCAGGTAAAGGCAATGAAACGCGTCGGAGTGTCGAGCCATCTCCGCCTTCCTCTGATGCATGCTTGCAACTGCTTTTAACCTCTCCCACCGTCTCCCCAGTTATCTGGTGGGTAAATAGAGTTAATCGTAGGTAAAGATGGATGGCATTTGAGCGGAAAAACAAGAGAGTTATCAAGAATTAGACCTCTTTGCCATTAGAGTCCTCGGAATAATCCTGAAATGAATTAAAAGTTTATAAGAGAAAAATTAAAAAGGAAGAAAATGACGAATCGATGAACACATAGGAGGAATAAAGATGTTGGATGAGGATAGAAGAAGGCGACTGCCTCACCGATAACATGGCCACCTCCACTGTGGACGGCTCCAGATACGAGGCCCATCAGGCCAATGCTCCCACCTCCATAAACCAAATCCACCTTCCTCGCCACCTAGCCCACATTTCGTTTGACCAACCCATCCAATCTTAATCCACTAAAAACATAAACCAGAAGAGAGACAAAAAAAAAGGAGAGGAAAAAAAAAGATACAATACAGATGTCTTACCAGCTCTTTGCCAAGCTCCACGGCTGCATCTTGGTAGCAGTTCCTTTTCCCGGTGCTGCTGCCACAGAAAACACAGACCCTCTTAAACCTTGATGACTTGCCTACCTTGGCTTCCTCCATCTACCCAACTCTCTGATTCCTGTTCTTCTCTAAGTTTTAACCCTCGCTCTACTTTTCACCAGATAACTTCCCCTTTTTTGCCTTGGAAGTTGGACGGCACTTCTCTCCCTCTCTCAAAAGATAACTCTGGCCCTAGCTAAAGAAGTTAACCCGGTTATATATAACCCTTCTTGACTCCCTTTCTCTCTCTTTATCTTTGCACCATGAGACAAAAACTAGAGAGAGAAGGGAGTCTCTGGATAAAATAGGGAAGAGTTCCATCCGCCTACGTAGCAATGTAATATTAAAATGCAAAATATAGGGAAAAAAGACATTTGAGATGGAGGACATTCTCTCCCACTCTCCCCCATGCTTTCAAATCTACCGCCACCTCTCCGAAACTCTGCGTTGGGCTTAGCACAAGTAATCATCACCCATAGGCATTTCACACGTGCGGACAGTTCATTTCCCTTAGCAACCTCTCTCGCACACAGAGGCCACCCCACTAGGTTCCTAACATCACCTTGTCTTATTACTTGTCCTTTGTAGCTAGACAACCACAATACCATATACTCCGTAGCTACAACATTAGCTACCTTTTGGAGTTCGGCAAGGACAAGAGGCTATTTTACCCAAAAAAAAAAAAAAAAGGACAAAGAGGCTAAGCTAAGGCCTTGGGCACGTTAACCTACTTACTAGGAAGTAGGACAGCACAACAAGCTGCATTGGTTGCTGAAAGTGGGTCTGAGAGGCAGATAGCAGCAATAAAGCGATATCGTTCGTATGCCTGACAGTTGCAGCAAAGGATGGCCAGATCTCCTTCTCACTGTTCGTAGGCTGTGTTTAATGCTGGTGATGCGGCGCTGATTAACGGATTGTGTCATCTGATAAGCTGCAGGCACTGTTACTTCTTGCAGCGTTACTAAATCACCGCCAGGATTCCCTCGTATTTATGAGCTGTCTATGGCTCTGGTATGGCGTTTTATCCACTTTTATTTACTATAGTGTTTTCAGAAAAAAATATTGTTTGCTATAGTTATGAGGTCATTTTCCTTATGCGAGAGAGTAGCTCTGGTGACCTTCCGCACCACCCGGAAACAGCGGCACAAAGCAGTGCTGTGGCTAGCTAGCATGGCCGAGATATGACGTGATTAGGGAATATAAACCTAGCTCGGGTAAACCATGACTTGGTTAGGCATCAAAGTTGTGGTTTTTGTAGGGTTGAGAATGTTGGAATTTTATGAATATCATGTAGAATATTAGAACACAAAAAATATGGATCCAATCCATTAAAAAGATTAAAGTGTATCTTGAAAAAGTCCTGAGCAACTATTAATATTGCAATGCTTTGTGGAAGAAGAAAGCACAAAATAGAGTACATCTTATTAGCAATATATCACCTAAATAAATAAATAAATCTAATAATTGCAATTAACTAAAAAGCTTAAATGGAATAATATATATATTATTCCGAATCAAAATAAATCTATTTTTATCACAAAAAAAAAATATATTCTAATACAAAATAAATCTAGTTCATTTAATAAATTCAAATTGTGAAATTGCAATCCTACAGATTTACTAATATTGAATTTAAAACAAAAAGTAAGAGGAAATAGCATGCTTGCAGGCCGGTCGAAGTGCGTAGACGTTGTCTCAAAAAATGTTTGCCCCCACGTACGGGTCTCCCGGCAATTCTCCTCAGAGATACGACGACCCTAAACTTCTTCTTCGGTACGTCTCGGACGAAGCCAAATCGAACCCGATCGGACTTGTAGAGCTAGCGAAGAACGAAATAAAAAGGAATTAAATAAACTGAATAGAATTGCAAAAATAAAAATCAGAAGTGGCTAAGAGGAAGAAATTTTTCTCTGTAATTTTTTTGGTGTTTTTTTCTAATTTTTCTTGTCCAAAATAAGATTATATAGAGGGGTATTTATAGGGGTATTTGAGCAAGGGTATTTTGGTATTTTTGCGGACGAGTCTGCGCTTTCCGCGGATGCCTCAACGGGCGTTTCACATAATTCAACACACACGCGGTCGGATCTCGGATCGCGTGCGCATTTAAATTTTTCCAACAATCCTCCACAGAATTTAAATAATTTTAAATCAAAAATAAAATGCTGGATATCTTATAATATATAATAGGTGTAGGTACTTTTTTGGTTTGAACCTTCACTTAGTGACAATTGATTACATCTGTGGAGCCAATGTGGATCTTAACCTTGAACCTCGGTCCATGACTCAGATTAAATCAACAGCACACATAATATAGCCCGATCAGGGTTCTAAGCGGGTGTGCTAATATGGCCATACGCAGGTATCTCTCATGTGCTTTTAGGGAATCACCCATTTTCCATAATCGCGGTCTCATGAGTCTTAATAAGGAAGCTAGCAAGAAACTCCTGCCTCTTGAGTCTTGGACTCATTAAGAGTATACAAATAAACTAATCCTACCGCTGCTTTTATGAACACTAACACTATAGGAATGAGAAAAACATAAAACAGTGCTCCTCTTAGTCACACTCCGGTTTGTTTCTACCTATTGAACCTTTTCAGATTGGGTTTCCACCGTGATGATCTATCTTTATTGGCTAAGCCCTATCCCCCTCGACGACTCTAGAACTACTGTTTTAGACAAACCTTTTGTAAGCCTGATCAGCCAAATTTTTTCTAATTTTACAAAATTCAAAGCAATAACGTTATTTTCAATTTATATTTCAATGATGTATGACGTACTTTAAGTGCCTGTTCATTTTTACATTGGCATTTCTTGGTTGTACTTATCTATTGCAGATTTACTGTCACAATGTAGGAGACAGGTGGTAAAGGTGACTCATCTATAGGAAAGTCTATTAGTAGATCTCTGAGCCACTCAGTTTCAGTGCTAGTGGTGTCTAAAGCTATCAGTTCAGACTCCATGGTACTCCTAGATATCAAGATTTGTTTAGTAGATTTCCAAAACACAACAATACCTCCTAGAAAAAGACATATCCTGTAATGGATTTAACATCTAAAGTATCGCAGATCCAGTTGGCATCACTATAGCCTTTTAGAACAGCCGGAAATCTACTAAAGTGCAAACTATAGGACTTGGTACCCTTAAGATACCTAAGAATTCTCTCTAATGTTGTCCAGTGATCTCTACTTAGATTAACAGTATATCTGCTAAGTCTATTCACAGCATATGCTATGTCTGGCTTGGTGTACTTTGCTAGGAATCCTAGCAAGCCTATAATTTAAGCATATAAGCCTTGAAGTGTAGGGTTTTATCATGTCATATAAGGGCAGCGGAAGCTAGGAATTTTAAAATTTTTTTAATAAAGTTCCTTTACATGATACCTATTTGAAGGAAAAATCTTCTGAGTTGTCCGATAAAATCGAATGCCAGGCATGAAAATCAGTTTTAAATTTTTTATTTATTTTATTTATACAATTATAAATATTAAATTTAACTTTTATGTAAAATTACCTCAAATCCGCAGCGGAAGTTGGTCGAGGTAATCTGGATCTGGATCCTTGAAGGTACTCTGTGAGGCCTGGATCTGCAAGCCCTCTACTTCACACGCACGTCAAGCTTCGCAAGAAGGTGGATGATGTCTTTACTCGTTCAAAATAATCTTTGCAAAAGGACCCTTGGAAGAAAGAAATCCAGAAAAAGGACCTTCCCTTTTCTGTTTCTTCTTTCTTCTCTTTCTTTCTTTCTTCAGTTTCTTTCTTCTGTTTCTTCACAGCACGCCTGGGCCGAACAGACACCCGTCTCTTGATCTGATCACAGAGGGAATGGAAGGGAGGAAAGGACACCGGACCTGGGCCGAACTTCAAACCACCAGAGAGAAAGGACTCCTTCCTCTCTCTTCTTCTTCTTCACAGAATCAACCTATCTCTCTGTCTCACGTTTTCTTCCCAAGAAAAATTCTCTCTCTTGTGGAGTGATTGATTAAAACCCCCGTTTGATTTTGATGAGCTCAAAGCATTTGAGTATATCGTGTGATTACTAATGAATTCAATTGAGTGTTTCAGTGAAAATCCTGCTCAAGTGTTTCTAGACATGGTTTACAGTATTTTGGATAAGTTAAGAAGTCTGCTGAACCAATGTCTGAGACTCGAGTCGACTCCCGAGTTTCACGAGTCGACTCCAAGCGTATCAAGGTCACTGGCACGAGCTCGAGTCGACTCCTAATCAGTATGAGTCGACTCCGACTGAAAACAGACAGAAGGATTAGAAGAGCAGTCTTTCAGATCTGAGATTCGAGTCGACTCCAGTGGAACGCGAGTCGACTCCCAGCGGTGCACAAAGAAAAAGTCAGAGAGTGTTTTATGGACTCTGAGATTCGAGTCGACTCCAGTGGAACGCGAGTCGACTCCCAGCGGTACACAAAAAAGAGTCAGAGAGTATTTTATGGACTCTGAGATTCGAGTCGACTCCAGTGGAACGCGAGTCGACTCCCAGCGGTGCACAAAGAAAAGTCAGAGAGTGTTTTATGGACTCTGAGATTCGAGTCGACTCCAGTGGAACGCGAGTCGACTCCCAGCGGTACACAAAGAAAGAGTCAGAGAGTATTTTATGGACTCTGAGATTCGAGTCGACTCCAGTGGAACGCGAGTCGACTCCCACCGGTGCACAAAGAAAAAGTCAGAGAGTGTTTTATGGACCTCTGAGATTCGAGTCGACTCCCGCATTACGCGAGTCGACTCCCAAGATTGTGGCGACCATCAACAGAGAAAACCATGTTACTGCCACTGAGATTCGAGTCGACTCCCAGGACAGCTCGAGTCGACACCGAAGACAAGCTTCACGTCAAAAGGCAGAAGACCAACTTTCGGGAAACTGAGAGCCGAGTCGACTCCAAGGAAGTTCGAGTCGACTCCAAGACTGGATGAGCCAAAAGACAGAGAATCGGGAGTTCGGGCTCTGAGATTCGAGTCGACTCCCAGGACAGTCGAGTCGACTCGAGAGGGCAAAATTCAAATTTGTATCCACGGTCTACAGAGGAAAAGCCGACTCCAAAATTGCCAGGTCAGCGCCAAGAAGTTGGCGAGTCGACTCCGGGCCAAGACGAGTCGACTCCCAGTCGTGACGGCAACTTTAATTCAAACTTGGAACAGTTGCCGAGTCGACTCCTGAAAAGCTTGAGTCGACTCCCGCTACAGCCGAGTCGACTCCTGATCGCGCGAGTCGACTCCAACCCACCAACGGTCACATTGTCAGGCTGCGCAGAGTGTGCAGAACGGCCAGAAAAAGTGGAGTAACGGCTAGTTTCCGTGGGGGTTGGCTTAAATAGCCACAGAAGGACTGTAGCAAAATAGAGAACATACATTCCACTCCAAGCATTCAAGTCTTCAAGCTTTGCAAGTGCTCTTCAACGAGAAAAAGGGGAGATCAGCATTTACTGCGCCACCAACTTCTCCCCAGCATTCAAAGCTTCCTCCTCCTACATTCAAGTCGATCACTCATCCAAGAGGAGACCAGAGTCAAGAAGCCATTCCTCTACTTAGCTTAAAAGCGTTTGAGGGCTTCTAAACTCATCCTTGAATATATTGTTTCATACCTGCTTTTGAGAAGCTTATTTTCTGTTTTCTTTCTACTACGTGTATTTACTTGGTTCAATCGGGGGATTGAATCAAGGGGATAAAGGTTAGTTGGTGAGCCAGTTTTAAAACCAACGTGTGAAAGGTTTGATTGTGAGCCCGGGGAAAACAATCGGGGGTTGGTTCTAGTCGGTGAGCCTGGGAAAACCGACCGAGTTCGTTGTTTAGCTCGTAAAACAACAAGTTTGGTTGTGAGCTTGCAAAACAACCGGCTGTAATCCAAGGGGGTTATAGTGTATTCCCAAGAGAAACTTGGGGAGTGGACGTAGGAGCAAGGGATAGCTCCGAAACCACTATAAAACTTGTGTTTGTGATTGATTGTCTCTTCCTCTTCTCATTTCATATTGCTCACAGCACATAGTAATTAATTAAATAACTTGGCATAGTTTTTAATTAATCATCCATAACGTTTTAAATTATCCAAATTGTTTTAAAACCCAATTCACCCCCCCCTCTTGGGTTGTCTATCTGGGCAACAGGTGTATCAGAGCCAAAAACTCTTCCACTCAAGAGTTAAAAGATCAAAATGACAACCCCATTTGGATCTTCTCACATTGAGGGTCAGTCCACCAAAGACCCCCTTTCTTCAATGGATCCGACTACTCATACTGGAAGGCTAGGATGAAAATATTCATCCAAGCCCAAGACTATGAGATGTGGACATTGTTGTAATGGCCCATACATCCCATCCATATATATAGATGGTGTCAAGGTACCCAAACTAGAAACGGATTGGGATGAACATGACATGAGGAAGCACAATTAAACTCTAAAGCAATGAATGTCTTCTATTGTGCCTTAGACCGTAATGAATTCAATAGGATTTCAACTTGTAATTCAGCAAAAGAAATTTGGGACAGACTTGAAGTGACCCATGAGGGCACGAATCAAGTCAAGGAATCCAAAATAAACATCTTGGTTCATAAATATGAACTATTTAAATGGATTCAAATGAAACTATCACATCCATGTTCACTAGGTTTACTGATATTGTCAATGGCCTAAAAAAGCCTTGGCAAGAACTATACTAACAGTGAGCTTGTCAGGAAAATCCTTCGATGTCTACCGAGGTTGTGGGAAGCTAAAGTGACAGCGATCCAAGAAGCTAAAGACTTGAACAAGCTTCCACTTGAGGAGCTCCTTGGATCCCTGATGACTCACGAACTCACCATGAAACAACACGAGGAAGAGTCTTCCCATAAGAAAAAGGTAATAGCTTTAAAATCTACTTCTTCTAACAAGGACTTATCTTGCAGCAGCAGCAGTGAAGAAGAAGAAGATGAGGAAGATGGTGGTGAGGCTCTTCTTGTGCGCAAATTCAAGAAATTCATCAACCACAAGAAGTCCTATCATCAAAGGAGAGGGCCCTCAAATTTCTACCGGAAGGACAAAGGTAAGGAAAGAGAAAACGAGGGGATTGGATGTTACGAGTGCAAGAAGCCGGGTCACATAAGAGCTGAATGCCCCTTACTGAAGAAGGGGAGTAAGTACAAGAAGAAGAAAGCTCTTGTCACTACACTATCCGACTCCGACTCATCATCCTCCTCTTCTGACGAGGAACAAGAAGAAAAGGCCAATTTCTGCTTCATGGCCAACGAAGACGAGGTAACTTCCGATACGCATCCTGATTTTTCTTTTGATGAACTTTATGATGCGTTCAATGAATTAATGATTGAGTATAAGAATATAAATGTTAAAAACAGAGAACTAAAAGTAACTAATCAAACTTATATTCATAAGCATGATTCATTAATTAAGGATAAAGATAATCTTACCAAAGAAAATCTAGAACTTAAGACAAGCAATCAACTTTTAATTAAGAAGACTAACACCTTAACTAAAGATAATGAAAAACTAACTAAGGAACTTTCAAACCATAAACAAGTCTTAAACAAGGATCTAACAAAAGAACTAAATGATTTAAAAACAGAAAATCAAACATTAACTAAAGAACTTAACAAATACAAACCCTTAGTTGAAAAATTTACATATAGTTCAGAAAAGTTAAACATGATACTAAATAGTCAACGTGCAGTATTTAATAAAGCAGGCTTAGGGTACAAACCAAGGAATAAGCAAAAACTTCTTAGTAATTTCTTTGTTAAAGCTGGGGAAACAAAAACTAAGAAAATCACCTGTTTCTGTTGTGGAAATATAGGACATAAAGCAAATACATGTGACTATAGGAAAAGGAAAACTAAAAGAAAAATTAAAAGGGTATGGGTTCCAAAAGGAACCAACTTGACTAACCATGAAGGACCCAAGAAAACTTGGGTACCTAAGATGACATGATTTGCTTGTGTAGGAGTGTCTTGCAGCCAAGGTCAACAAAAATTGCTGGTATTTGGATAGTGGCTGCTCAAGGCACATGACGGGTGATAAAGACCAATTTTTCACCCTTGAAGCTAAGAAGGGAGGTGTTGTGACGTTTGGAGACAACAACCAAGGTCACATCATTGGCATTGGTAAAGTTCAAATCACCCCTTCTACTTTTATAGATAATGTTAGATATGTTGATGGTCTTAAACATAACTTGTTAAGCATTAGTCAATTATGTGATAAAGGATATGATGTTATGTTTAAACCATCACTATGTATTGTAACAAATCCTAATGATAATAGTTTGGTCTTTAAAGGGATTAGACGTGGAAATGTATATGTTGTAGACCTAGAAGATCTTGCAAAACATAACCAATGTCTAGTTGTAAATGAAACCAAAGAAAATGATGCTAGTTGGTTATGGCACCGTAAGTTAGGTCATGCAAGCATGGACACAATAACTAAACTAGTTAAAAGAGACTCCGTGATAGGTTTGCCAAAATTAAAATTTGAAAAGAACAAAATCTGTGAAGCATGTCAATTTGGCAAACAATCTAGGAATTCTTTTAAATCCATAAAATGTGTCTCTACCTCTAGGCCTCTAGAATTATTACATATGGACTTATTTGGTCCTACTAGAACAACAAGCCTAGGTGGAAATAAATATGGTCTAGTTATAGTAGATGATTACTCTAGGTACACATGGGTCATGTTTCTAGCACATAAGGATCAAGCATTTTCTATGTTTAAGAAGTTCCACAAGGAAGTAACAAATGCTAGAGAATCCTCAGTTATAGCTATTAGAAGTGACCATGGTACCGAATTCGAAAATCAATTATTTGATGAATTTTGTAGCAAAAAGGGGATAACCCATAATTTCTCAGCACCTAGGACACCACAGCAAAATGGAGTTGTTGAAAGGAAAAATAGAACACTAGAGGAAATGGCTAGAACGATGTTATGTGAAAGTAACCTCCCTAAGTATTTTTGGGGAGAAGCCATTAATACTTCTTGCCATATATTAAATAGAGTTCTATTAAGACCCATCATAAAGAAAACACCATATGAACTGTGGAAAAACAGAAAACCAAAGGTTAACTATTTTCATGTTTTTGGATGTAGGTGTTTTGTACATAATAATGGGAAAGATAATCTAGGGAAATTTGACCCTAAATCTGATGAAGGAATATTCCTAGGTTATTCTACAACTAGTAAAGCCTATAGAATCTTTAATAAAAGAACTCTAGTTATAGAAGAATCCATACATGTTGTTTTTGATGACTCTAGTGACATCTCATCTAGTAAGAAGGTTAATTTTGATGATGATATTGAAATACTTGAAGAAAAGATAGATGAGATGGGATTACGAGATGATAATCAAAAGTTGATTGAAGGAGAATCATCAAACCAAGAGCCTATAGTGGATCATGGGCTAACTAAAGCTTGGAGGTATGCTCACGGGCATCCTAAGGAACTAATTCTAGATGATCCATCACAACCGGTTAGGACTAGAGCATCCCTTAGGAATATGAATAATCATCTAGCCTTTGTTTCACACTTTGAGCCCAAACATATAGAAGAAGCCGAAAATGATGTAAATTGGATAAATGCAATGCAAGAAGAACTAAACCAATTTACTAGAAACAAAGTGTGGGATCTAGTAGAGAGACCTTCTGAATATCCAATTATTGGTACAAAATGGATATATAAAAATAAGCTAGATGAAAATGGAATTGTTATACGGAATAAGGCTAGACTAGTAGCAAAGGGTTATAATCAAGAAGAAGGTATAGACTTTGATGAAACCTTTGCTCCCGTAGCTAGACTTGAGGCTATTAGACTATTATTAGCATATGCATGCTCTAAAGATTTCAAACTATTTCAAATGGATGTAAAGAGTGCATTTTTAAATGGGTATATTAATGAGGAGGTGTATGTAGAACAACCTCCTGGTTTCGAAAATCATCAATACCCTAATCATGTGTATAAACTAAACAAAGCACTTTATGGGTTAAAACAAGCACCTAGAGCATGGTATGAGAGACTTAGTAAATTCCTATTAGAACATGAATTCTCTAGGGGAAATGTAGACACAACATTATTTCTGAAAAGACAAAATAAGGATATGTTGTTAGTACAGATTTATGTTGATGATATCATTTTCGGTGCCACTAACAATCGCCTCTGCGAAGAATTTGCTGATTTGATGCAGAGTGAGTTTGAAATGAGCATGATGGGAGAACTGAACTACTTCCTCGGGCTTCAAATCAAACAATCTGAAGAAGGCATCTTCATCAATCAAGTAAAATATATCAAGGAGATGCTCAAGAAGTTTGATATGGAGGGAAACAAATCAATCAGCACCCCCATGAGCTCATCATGTAAGTTAGACCAAGATGAATCAGGTAAATCCGTCGATCAAAAACTTTATAGAGGTATGATAGGTTCTTTACTGTATCTTACTGCAAGTAGACCTGATATTATGTTTAGTGTGTGCATGTGTGCTAGATATCAGGCTAATCCTAAAGAATCACACCTAGCTGCAGTTAAAAGAATCTTTAAATACTTAATAGGAACTAAGAACATAGGACTGTGGTACTCTAAAGAATCTAGCCTAAACTTAATAGGGTACACAGATTCAGACTTCGCTGGATGTAAACTTGATAGAAAAAGTACCAGCGGGTCTTGTCAATTTCTAGGAGAAAACCTAATCTCATGGTTTAGCAAGAAACAAAACTCGGTTGCATTATCCACTGCAGAAGCTGAATATGTTGCAGCCGGGAGTTGTTGTGCTCAAATCTTATGGATTAAACAACAATTAGAAGATTATGGCATTAAACAAGATGAAATCCCCATTAATTGTGATAACACAAGTGCCATAAATCTAACTAAAAATCCAATTCAACACTCAAGAACTAAACACATTGAGATAAGACATCACTTCATAAGAGATCATGTATTGAATGGTGATGTGTCACTCCACTTTGTGTGTACTGATAATCAATTAGCAGATATTTTCACAAAACCCCTAAGTGAAGAGAGATTTAGTGTGCTTAGAAGGGGATTAGGAGTGATTGATCCATCCTAGTGGGAGTTACCACTAGATTAATTGATTTTGATGATGAGAATGAGGTTAAAAGAGAGTTTCTATTCAATGATCATCATATCAGTCCTTAATTAGGTGATTTTCCCTCATTTGGCGCGATTATAGCAAGAGTTTTAAGTGCGTGCCAAGGTTAGAGACGACTCGAGTAAGTTTCAGAGCCGGCTCCTAAGGGGGAGTCGACTCGCGCATTTGCGGGAGTCGACTCGCAAAGCTGGCAGCAAAAGGGGAGTCGACTCGCGCATATTCTGGAGTCGACTCGAGGTCGAGTCGACTCGCGACTCAGGGGAGTCGACTCGCAGTCGGGATCCGACTTTTTAACCCTAGGTTTGTCGTTTCGCAAACACTTTTCCTCAAGCCGCCACTGTTCACAAAGCCCTAGAGCCGACTCCTAGGTCATCCCCGATCGTCTCCAAGCCTTTTTCCCGTCGATTCTTCGCCGGACATTGAGTTTCCATCCGTTCCTAGGTCATTTCCGGTCCGTCCCGAGCTTCCTCTGTCCGTCCTTCATCGTCCTCAAGGTATTTTTATTCCCGTTTAGGTCAAGATGCCTCGTAAGGCCGTCGTTAGGAAGAGGTCCCGTCCCGCGGCCGTTCCCGAGCGGCGCTCCAAGGCGCGGCATGATCCCGCGAGGCAACCACCTCCGGATCGTTCCCCGCCTAGGGAGGTTCATGTTAGGCCATTGGCCGGGAAGGCCGTCTCCACCGGGAGGTATGTCGATTTTGACTTCCTCTCCCGGGAAGGGTTCACCATAGGCGATAGGCTTAGAGCCCAGGGTCTAGAGTACTTCCTCACCTTGGACCTTCCCACCTATCCTGGCCTAGTTCAAGAGTTCTATAGTACCGTCCATCGGGGAGATGGAGGTATTGAGGGCACGGTATTAGGTGTCCCATTACGTGTCACGGAGGATCTCGTTGCCCATATCCTCCACCTCCCACTGGTAGGGGTAGCTCCTGCACATCCTGAGGATAGATTTGAGGCCCTTACGATCGTCTTAGGGCAGCCACCTCAGTCCCCCCTAGATGAGGTATCTGCTAGCTCACTTCCTATTGAAGTGAGAATCCTCTTGAGCATTCTATCCAGGTCCATCTTCCCTAAGACAGGAAGATTTGATTTTGTGAATGAGAGGGACCTAGCTATTATGTCTTACATTCTTCAGGACACCCCGGTCAACTTCCCCAAGCTGATTTATAGGTATATGTGTGAGCCTTTAGATAGACCTAGGCTCTCCCTCCCATACGGGATGATATTCACTCTCCTGTTTAGGCAGTACGAAATTTCCATTCCTGAGAGGGAACCCTCTCGTGCCTTGCGATGGACTGATCGCTTGGGTACGGGGACCATGCACAGGATGGAATTTCGGAAGAAAGACGGGATCTGGGTTAGGAAGTCCACTCTCACTGCTCAGACCACCAGACCATCACCCAGTCCTGAGCCAGACTCTGATTACCCAGACTCTCCACATCATCCAGACCTTCCATCCACTCCTCCTGCTCCTACCACCTCTGCCGGACCTTCCTCCTCAGCTCCACCATCTATGGAGGTCCGTATTGATCCAGAGCAGCTCCGAGAGCTGCGGCAGGAGATCGTCCGAGATTTGAGGGACGAGCTGCTCCGGGAGCTCCGAGGTTCCGTGCCAGCTGCCACTCCTGCACCCACTCCTGCACCCACTCCATCCTCCGCATTGGTGCCATCCTTGACAGCCGTGACAGACATGACGGCTAAAGTGCGGGAAGAGATATATAATATCAGGGATTTGATGCAGGCCCAGTTCCGCAACATGAGGGAGATCAAGAGCACCACTCGACAGTTTCGAGAGGAGATAGGCCGTGACATGCACACCACTACCGAGGGGGCCGAGCGCTTGTCGAATGTGATTGTCGGCAAGCTGGACGCACTTCAGACCTCAGTGACTGGGCTTCAGACGTCGGTGACTGAGCTCTCCACTATGCACAGCAGAGCCACCTCGTCTATCATCACACAGCTTAGCCATGTCACAGAGGCAGTCGCCCTCCTCATGGAGCGGAGCAGATTGGGAGGAGGAGCCACATCCTCCAGAGGAGGAGACGCATCCTCGAGAGGAGGAGCTACATCCTCGAGAGGAGGAGCTACATCCTCGAGAGGGGGAGCTACATCCTCGAGGAGGACATAGATGATTTTGAGTTGTGTTTTATCTTCTTTTGTATTGTTTTTGCCTTACTTATAGTATGCTCAAATGTATTCACCTTCATATCAATACAATGAGTAGACATCTTATCTTTATTTCTGTGCCAATTGACTGTGCCATTTGATGTTTGATTGTGCCATTTGTGCCATTGATTGTGTGTGTGATTACCTCCTTTTTGATATGATGACAAAAAGGGGGAGAAATATGTATAAAATATGTAATAAGGGGAGAAATATGGTTAAAATATGTAAAAGAACTCTTAAAAACACACACAAATTTGTTCTAAGTGGATTCGGTACCTCGAGGCTCATTATCTCTCTTTTGGGGCTCCTAATGGAGTAATCTCCAGAATCTATTCAAGGGATATTCGGAGATTAGCTTAATCGTACTCAAGAACAAATTGACAGATTTTCCCTCTAAAAACAAAAAATTCAGTTCAAAAATTTCAAAGCATTAAAAGGAAATTCAGAAAACTAAAACTAGTTGAATGCATATGTTGAGGGGGAGAATCTGAATTTTAATCAAGATAAATCATTGATAACATATAAGCCAAACAATTGATTGCATAATATGGAGGCTTATATAATTCCAAATGAAAGGGGGAGCTTTAACTCCGAAATTTAAATGTTTCACACCTTTCAAACTTGGATAAATTAAATTTTCAGACATTTGAATTCACTTGTGAATTTTATTTCATTATTTATTGAGCAATTCATTTTACGTATACTCAAAGTTTTGTCATCATCAAAAAGGGGGAGATTGTGGAGTGATTGATTAAAACCCCGTTTGATTTTGATGAGCTCAAAGCATTTGAGTATATCGTGTGATTACTAATGAATTCAATTGAGTGTTTCAGTGAAAATCCTGCTCAAGTGTTTCTAGACATGGTTTACAGTATTTTGGATAAGTTAAGAAGTCTGCTGAACCAATGTCTGAGACTCGAGTCGACTCCCGAGTTTCACGAGTCGACTCCAAGCGTATCAAGGTCACTGGCACGAGCTCGAGTCGACTCCTAATCAGTATGAGTCGACTCCGACTGAAAACAGACAGAAGGATAGAAGAGCAGTCTTTCAGATCTGAGATTCGAGTCGACTCCAGTGGAACGCGAGTCGACTCCCAGCGGTGCACAAAGAAAAAGTCAGAGAGTGTTTTATGGACTCTGAGATTCGAGTCGACTCCAGTGGAACGCGAGTCGACTCCCAGCGGTACACAAAGAAAGAGTCAGAGAGTATTTTATGGACTCTGAGATTCGAGTCGACTCCAGTGGAACGCGAGTCGACTCCCAGCGGTGCACAAAGAAAAAGTCAGAGAGTGTTTTATGGACTCTGAGATTCGAGTCGACTCCAGTGGAACGCGAGTCGACTCCCAGCGGTACACAAAGAAAGAGTCAGAGAGTATTTTATGGACTCTGAGATTCGAGTCGACTCCAGTGGAACGCGAGTCGACTCCCACCGGTGCACAAAGAAAAAGTCAGAGAGTGTTTTATGGACTCTGAGATTCGAGTCGACTCCCGCATTACGCGAGTCGACTCCAAGATTGTGCGACCATCAACAGAGAAAACCATGTTACTGCCACTGAGATTCGAGTCGACTCCCAGACAGCTCGAGTCGACACCAAGACAAGCTTCACGTCAAAAGGCAGAAGACCAACTTTCGGAAACTGAGAGCCGAGTCGACTCCAAGGAAGTTCGAGTCGACTCCAAGACTGGATGAGCCAAAAGACAGAGAATCGGGAGTTCGGGCTCTGAGATTCGAGTCGACTCCCAGGACAGTCGAGTCGACTCGAGAGGGCAAAATTCAAATTTGTATCCACGGTCTACAGAGGAAAAGCCGACTCCAAAATTGCCAGGTCAGCGCCAGAAGTTGGCGAGTCGACTCCGGGCCAAGACGAGTCGACTCCCAGTCGTGACGGCAACTTTAATTCAAACTTGGAACAGTTGCCGAGTCGACTCCTGAAAAGCTTGAGTCGACTCCCGCTACAGCCGAGTCGACTCCTGATCGCGCGAGTCGACTCCAACCCACCAACGGTCACATTGTCAGGCTGCGCAGAGTGTGCAGAACGGCCAGAAAAAGTGGAGTAACGGCTAGTTTCCGTGGGGGTTGGCTTAAATAGCCACAGAAGACTGTAGCAAAATAGAGAACATACATTCCACTCCAAGCATTCAAGTCTTCAAGCTTTGCAAGTGCTCTTCAACGAGAAAAAGGGGAGATCAGCATTTACTGCGCCACCAACTTCTCCCCAGCATTCAAAGCTTCCTCCTCCTACATTCAAGTCGATCACTCATCCAAGAGGAGACCAGAGTCAAGAAGCCATTCCTCTACTTAAGCTTAAAAGCGTTTGAGGGCTTCTAAACTCATCCTTGAATATATTGTTTCATACCTGCTTTTGAGAAGCTTATTTTCTGTTTTCTTTCTACTACGTGTATTTACTTGGTTCAATCGGGGGATTGAATCAAGGGGATAAAGGTTAGTTGGTGAGCCAGTTTTAAAACCAACGTGTGAAAGGGTTTGATTGTGAGCCCGGGAAAACAATCGGGGTTGGTTCTAGTCGGTGAGCCTGGGAAAACCGACCGAGTTCGTTGTTAGCTCGTAAAACAACAAGTTTGGTTGTGAGCTTGCAAAACAACCGGCTGTAATCCAAGGGGGTTATAGTGTATTCCCAAGAGAAACTTGGGGAGTGGACGTAGGAGCAAGGGATAGCTCCGAACCACTATAAAACTTGTGTTTGTGATTGATTGTCTCTTCCTCTTCTCATTTCATATTGCTCACAGCACATAGTAATTAATTAAATAACTTGGCATAGTTTTTAATTAATCATCCATAACGTTTTAAATTATCCAAATTGTTTTAAAACCCAATTCACCCCCCCCCTCTTGGGTTGTCTATCTGGGCAACACTCTCTCTCTACGTTTTCGAGAGGAAACGGTGGCCTACAAATAGGCCAACGTTGAGAGGAGTTAAGAGACGTAAATGGCCGAGCGTTATTGAATTCATTCATTATCGAATATGAATGAATTTGATAATGATTGTTTCAAAAACAACCGTGAAAAAAAACAACGATTAATGCCAATTACTGTCGGATTTCAAAAATCAAACTGAACTGGAATATTGGTGGTTCAAAACCGCACATTTCGGTCCAGTCGGCCGTCTGGCTGGAGGCCGGTTGGCCGCGCAATCGCTGGTGCAAAGGGCCGCGGACGCATGGAACAGAGCTTCTCTATTTCATGCGTCCCAGGTGAGAGTCGCGGCTCACAAGAAAGAAAGTTAATGGTCCATGAGGGGAAGTGGTCCACGGGTCTATGAGTACCATTCACGGTCAGTAGCCACTTTAAATGGGAAAAGTCAGCTTGTGATACAAATGGGTCAGCCCATTTGATCATAAGCTAGCCTATTTGGTTCTAAACCAAATTGGCAGCCCATTTGAATGAATATTTGACCTGAAAAAATTCTCCATGAGTCCGACTCATGGGAGATTCAATTGGGTCTAGTTTCGGCTCGATCCAAGTAATCAGAACAAATACGAAATTAAATCCTAATTAAATCGTGATCGAGCCCAATTACACTAATTTAGACCCAATCAAATCCAATCTCAACAATTGAGTACTAATCAAGTTCATTTACATTAATTGATACTTGATTGACCCGAAATACAGACTTAATTAGTTGTTCATCCATGAAATTTAGCATGTACCTCATGTTCAGTGCTAGCTGACATAGACAGAATCAAATTTCAAATGACCCACAATTTAATTCTTAATTAAATTGGGTCAAGACCTTCCTACTTAGCTTGACTAATGTGCGTGACTCCGATAGGTTCGAACACTAAGCCGGTAGTACATGGACTACTCCATGCACTAATCGAGGTGACCATCTAGCAATGATATCCGACGTCCGGATAGGTTGAATATGCAAAGCAACATTCAAGAACCTAAATGTATGGTTGTTGCATAATTCATCCCTATGACCATCGATACTCAAGATGACCTCAGAGTGGACTGTCGACCTCCGGTTCCGGTCATCCATAGTGTATTTCAAATAATCAAATCAAGTGACCTATCACTTGGTTTACCCTGGCTAAGGTTTTACTAAATTGAAATACAGCGAGACATCAACTTCTATAATCTGGAGCGGTCAATCCCATCTTGACTCATACATAGACTTTGCGAGTACTTGATTGCACCCAGCATCCTTCCGATCTCTGAATTAGAAATTCAGATCATCCAGTGCCTAAGTACAGTGAGTTGCTTGCAAGTCACCGTGACAGTCTCAGGTCTAAGGGGTACTTATGCCCATACGCTTTGCAAGCTAACTCCCGACAGTGGAGTGCTACGCAGGTGAGTCACTGTTCAGTGACGATGTACTCCTACACCTCACCTGTATGCCATACAGTGTCTCTACACTCCTTGGTTTAAGAGGATAACCAACTAAATGGTACACAACGACCTATACTTGACATAGCTATCGTCCAATTGACAGCTCATCATTTGTTCGCGAACTAGTTTAAGGACTAAATGATAAAACCTCTTTTATCCACTAAAGTAGTCTTAAGGACTTCATCACAATACACAGGAGTTCAATTTGAAGATGTAACACTTGTGATGAATAGAAAATTGCCAGAATAAATTTTTATTCATTTTAATAAAACATATACATAATCCAATTTCTTACAATTAAAAAATTGGCTTTGGGACACAATTTCCAACAACTCCCACTTGGACTAAAGCCAATTTGTACAATATCTTATACCCATCTTCGATTTGTGATAATCGAACTCCTTTACAGAAAGGGCTTTAGTGAATGGGTCAGCTAGGTTCTCCTTTCCATCAATCTTCTGAAGATTGACGTCACCTCACTCCACGATCTCTCATACAAGATGGTAGCGACGCACAATGTGCTTGGTTCTATGGTGAGACTTTGGCTCCTTTGCTTGTGCAATGGCTCCAGTACTGTCACAATACAAAAGAACTGGACCGTTGATTGAGAGAGCAACACCAAGTTGATTTACAAACTTCTTGATCCAAACAGCTTCCTTTGCCGCATCTGATGCAGCAACATACTTTGCTTCGCATACGAAATCGGCTACTGAATGCTGCTTGAAACTTTTCCAGCAGACTGCTCCTCCATTCAGGGTAAACACAAATCCTGACATACTCTTACTGTCATCATGGTCTGACTGAAAACTAGAGTCTGTAAACTCCTCAAGTTTTAAGTCAGATTCTCCATAGATTAACCATTGGTCCTTAGTATTTTTCAAATACTTAAGGATGGTTTTCACTACCTTCCAATGGTTCTCACGCGGATCAGATTGATACCTACTTGCTACTGCTAGTGAGTAAGCAACATCCAGTCTTGTACATGTCATGGCGTACATGATAGAACCTACTGCAGAAGCATATGAGATTCTACTCATACGCTCTCTCTCCTCGGAAGTTGTTGGACAATCTTTCTTAGAGAGAGAAATTCCTTGGCCTATCGGAAGGTAGCCCTTCTTGGAATTCTCCATGTTGAACTGCTTCAAAATAGTGTCGATGTACATAGATTGGGACAATCCAAGCAACCTCTTAGATCTATCTGAATAGATCTTCATCCCTAAGATGTAGGATGCTTCTTCCAAATTCTTCATGGAGAACTGTGATGACAACCAGAGTTTCACATTCTGTAATGCAGGAATGTCATTCCCAATTAAGAGAATGTCATCCACATACAAGACAAGGAATATGATCACTGAACCGTTAACCCACTTATAGACACAAGGTTCTTCTTCATTCTTAACGAAGCCATACGTTTTGATAGTTTTATCGAAACGTACGTTCCAACTTCGAGAAGCTTGCTTAAGTCCATAAATGGACTTTTGTAGCTTGCATACTTTAGACTCGTCTATGGATGTGAAACCCTCAGGTTGTATCATATACACCTCTTCTTTCAGCTCTCCATTTAGAAAAGCTGTTTTCACATCCATTTGCCAGATTTCATAATCCATATATGCTGCTATAGCTAGCATGATCCGAATAGATTTTAGCATTGCCACAGAAAAAAAAGTCTCGTCATAGTCAATACCATAACGTGTAGGGTTCTAGCATGTCATAATGGGCAGCGGAAGCTAGGGATTTTAAAAATTTTCTTAATAAAGTCCCTATGCATGAAACCCTTTTAAGCCTAGATCACCTTAATGATTACAATCAAATAATATAAAATAAATGCAGAATTAGTAGAATACCTCAAATGCTAATCCAAAGTGTACAATCTCCACGAGGCGTCCAAGTGTCCGCCCTCCAATGGTGATCCACACGAAAACTTGATCAAGACTTTAGCTCCAAAAACTTTTGATCCTTAATGCAGAATTCTTCTAAAGAACTCTAATGGCTTGCTTTCCTTCCTTTCTATTTTTCTTTAGCCTTCTAAAATCACTTCTAATCCTTTTGTCCTAATGAAGACCACCTTGTCTTGGCTTAGGACACACTAGAAGCAATGTTAGAAAGAAAGAAACTAATGTAAGAAAGAAGGGATATGAGAGAGAGAGAGTTGGATTGATTTCCGATGATTTAAAAAACACCGGGAGCATTCCCTATTTATAGATGGCGTACGGATGCATTGTAGCCATCCATTCATGCATGAAGAGGGGCGTGAGATCAAGGGATGTGTCATTTGATGAGAGGGCATATCAGAAGTAGTTAGGATAAGATGAAGTGCTTATGATATGGCGCTTCATCCTTATCCATTCCCTAAGCATCTCTTCATGAAATCCACCGTACTCATGCCTCTCTTCATTTCTTCTCACGCATGAAAAATAGGGAGCATTCTCAACCATTGATCAAGACTAGATGATGATCCAAAAGCCCTTATTGGTGGCGCCATAAGAAAGAAGGAGAGAGAGAATGATGCGGTTGAAGGAAAAGTAGTTAGGATATGATGACGTGTCATCTTTATCCAATCCAAATGGCACTTCTTCATGAGGTGCCATTCTAAATTCACCGTATTCCCTTATTTCTCACGCCATCTGATGTTGACTAAGTCAATATCACAAGTCCATCACGAGATCATGATCTCCCATCATCCCATGATGAAGATCCAATGGCTCTAATCCATGGCGCCATCCATTTGATCCTTCTCTTCATCCAAATGTTGATCCAACGGTCAAAATTAAATGTTTTATCAAATCTAATCCAATTAGACTCAAATCAAGCCAATTTAGGTGCCAACTCTTGGCTAACCCATATTAGAATATGATCTAATCAAATTAGATCAATTAAGAATCAGATTCGAATCCAATTCGAATCAGATTCGAATCTAGTTCGAATCAGGAGCTAAGGTTTGCAACACCTGCTAGGATGTTTATCTTGCAAACATGATCTAATCCAATTAGACCCTTGATAAGTTTTCTTGTGTGTGACCCATTGGGTTCCATACTTAGCCAGCAATAGGTGTGAGTGCGAGTTGACCCAACTTGATTAGAACTCTTCTAATCGATTTAAGTCCAAACTGCGCGAACCCGAACTTAACAATTAGAATCCTTTCTAATTGGTGATCGAATTAAACTCTTTAATTCGATCAAACCTATAAGACAAGATTGACGTCTAGCAACGTGTCATGTCTATCCGAAAAATATGGAATTTGGTGGAAATACCAAAAATACCCTTCAGTGGCAAGTTACCATGCAATTCAATCCTTTAATCAAACTGCATCCCAAATATGTATATGAGTATGAATATATGTCAAACTCAATTTCATATTCATATTTTTCTCAATCTTTTAATGATAATTCAAATAATGAAACATTAGAAACTCTTTCTAATTTTCATTCTGCTTTGATCAAAGGCTTCCTGAATTATCATATGATTAGAATAAATAGGATGCTATCTTCTCTTACTAGAAGTGATTAATTCCTTGTTGACCTACTCATAATCTTCGTACACAATCCACCATATCCAGAAGACCTCATACATAACTTATTGTCATGAATGAGTGTAAACCAAAACATAGGTTCATGTGCACAAGATACCATGGTGATCTCAGGTCAAAGGATCAGTTGCACAACTCCCACTAAGAGAATCATCTTTTGACATGTAAGTAAGACTTCATAAGATTTCTCTTTGTAGGTCAATTCAGTGAACTCATTCTTCTAATGAGCACCCATATCCTTGTATTAGTGTCTCCACACAAATGATTGTGAGATCAATCATCCTCTGCATCGAGCATACATAAGACATGCCAGTCTTTCCGGTAATCATTGATTCCCGACTCAATGTACCAATGACTGGAAATATTTAAGATTAGGATTTTAGGATTTTAAGTCTCACTAGTATGATCTCATCATAGTCTTAAAATCATTGCCCTAATCTAAGGAGTTTATCATAAATATAATCAACAGCATATGATAAAACATAACGCCTTTATTCATATTTAAATGTCATGTACATGATTTGGACAAATCAAAAAACCCTTCGCAATACATATTGCGATTGGCTTGTAGGGCATCTACTCTTTCAATCTCCCACTTGCACTAAAGCCAATCGCTCTTATATTTTATCCCCATACAATCGAGGTGGCGATTGAACTGCTGTTGTGGTAGAGCTTTAGTGAACGGGTCTGCTAAGTTGTTCTTGGTGTCTACTCGTTCAATGACTATGTCTTGTCTCTCGACAATCTCTCGAACAAGATGGAAGCGTCTTAAAATGTGCTTGAATTTGTGATGAGACCTTGGTTCCTTCGCTTGAGCAACAGCTCCAGTGTTATCACAATAAACTGGGACTGGTCCAGCAATCTCGGGAACTACTCCTAACTCAGAGATGAACTTCTTCATCCAGACAGCTTCCTTAGCGGCTTCACTTACAGCAATGTATTCTGCCTCAGTAGTTGAGTCAGCTACAGTTTGCTGTTTGGAACTCTTCCAGCTCACTGCACCACCATTTAGGGTAAAGACATACCCTGAAGTGGACTTGCTATCATCTGGATCTGATTGAAAACTAGAATCAGAAAATCCTTCTAGTTTCAACTCAGATCCTCCATAAACTAGAAAAATATCTTTAGTCCTTCTCAAGTACTTAAGAATATTTTTCACAGCTATCCAATGATCCTCTCCTGGATCAGCCTGAAATCTACTTGTTATGCCTAAGGCATAAGCAACATCAGGCCTAGTACATAGCATAGCATACATAATCGATCCTACTGCCGAAGCATAGGGAATAGAATTCATTCTATTCCTCTCTTCAGATGTCTTAGGAGACATCTTCTTAGAGAGACGTATGCCATGACTCATAGGCAAATAACCTCTTTTACTTTCTTCCATGCTGAATCTTTTCAGCACATTATCTATGTACCTAGACTGGGACAAGCCTAGCATCCTTTTAGATCTATCCCTATAGATCTTTATACCAAGTATATAGGATGCTTCTCCCAAGTCTTTCATGGAAAAGCTTTTTGACAGCCAAGTCTTGACCGATTGTAACATTGGAATATCATTTCCAATGATCAGTATGTCATCTACATACAATATTAAGAAGACAATGGCACTCCCACTAGTCTTCTTGTACACACATGGTTCATCCACATTTTTGATAAAACTAAACTCTTTGACTGTTGTATCAAAATGGATGTTCCAACTCCTCGATGCTTGCTTTAATCCATAAATGGATCTCTTAAGCTTGCATACTTGATTTGCTCTCTTACTTGAGACAAATCCTTCTGGCTGTGTCATGTAAACCTCTTCCTCAAGATAACCATTAAGGAAGGCGGTTTTGACATCCATCTGCCAGATTTCATAATCATAGTATGCAGCTATTGCAAGCAAAATCCGAATAGATTTGAGCATAGCTACTGGCGAAAAAGTTTCATCATAGTCAATTCCTTGCTTTTGCCTGAAACCTTTTGCCACCAATCTAGCCTTGTAGGTTTCTACTTGGCCATCTGCTCCAATCTTTTTCTTATAGACCCATTTGCAACCTATAGGGTTTACACCCTCTGGTGCATCAACCAAAGTCCATACTTGGTTGGTATACATAGAATCTATTTCAGATTTCATGGCTTCTAGCCATTTGTCAGAGTCACTACTCATGACAGCTTCCGAATAGGTCAGAGGATCATTATTCTGAACAATGTGGGCTTCATCATTCTCAATGATGAACCCATACCTCTCAGGTGCTCTTCGCACTCTATCTGACCTTCGGAGAGGAGATGTGTGTTGTGGTTGTACCTCATCAATAGGTACATCTGGTTGAAGAATTTCTTGTGTTTCTATTTGTAGGTCTTGAACTTCTTCAAGTTCTATTTTTCTATCCTTGCCCTTTTCTAAGATAAACTCTTTTTCTAAGAAAATGGCATGCCTACCTACAAAAACTTTTTGTTCGATAGGATGATAGAAGATGTATCCTATACTATCTTTAGGATAACCTACAAAAATATATTTATCTGATCTAGCACTTAGCTTGTGTCCAAAATTTCTTTTGACATAAGCTTGACAACCCCATATCTTAAGATACTTAAGATTAGGCTTCTTTCCTCTCCATATCTCATATGGAGTGCTAGGTACAGACTTAGAAGGTACCCTGTTTAATATTAGTGCAGCAGTCTCTAGGGCAAAACCCCAGAAGGAAATAGGAAGATCAGTAAAGCACATCATGGACCGTACCATATCTAATAAAGTACGATTCCTCCGTTCAGCTACACCATTTAATTGTGGCATATACGGAGGTGTCCATTCAGAGAGAATGCCCTTTTCTTTAAGATGATTTAAAAACTCACTAGAAAGGTATTCACCTCCTCGATCAGATCGAAGGATTTTAATACACTTTCCGGTTTGTTTTTCAACCATACTTTGATACTCTTTAAACTTATCAAAAGCTTCGGATTTATGTTTCATAAGATACACATATCCGAACCTTGATAAATCATCAGTGAATGTGATGAAGTAAGAGTATCCACCTCTAGCTGGAGTTGTCATAGGACCACATACATCTGTGTGTATAAGTCCTAATAACTCACTTGCCCTTTCTCCATGTCCAGTGAATGGAGACTTAGTCATTTTACCCATAAGACAAGATTCACAAGTTCCTAATGATTCATAATCATAAGGATCAAAGAACTCTTCTTTGTATAACTTGTTGATTCTTGATTCACTTATGTGACCAAGTCGGCAATGCCAAAGAAGGGTGTTATTTACTTCCTCTCTCTTTCTTTTATTGCTTTTATTAATATGAAAGACATTGTCATTAAGTAATAAAACAAAAAGACCATTTTCCATAATGCCATTGCAAAGATGCTTATTAGAAAAATAAATAGAGCAACCATTGCCCTTTCCATTAATTTCAAATCCTTTCTTTAACAACAAAGGAATGGAAATTACATTTCTAATAATTTTGGGCATATAATAACAATCTTCTAATTGTAGGAGCTCTCCCGAAGGTAACTCCAAGTTGTAGGTTCCAACAGCTTCAGCCTAGATGGACTCTCCTCCAGCGCCATACAGCTCGAAGTCACCTTTCTTCAAAATTTTAATTTTCTGTAGTCCATGCAAAGATTTGCAAATGTGAAAACCACAGCCGGTATCCAATACCCATGAATTTGAATTTGAAGAACTTAATGACAAGTTGGCATGTAACATAAACATACCTTTTGATGCAACTCTTGCATCGGTCTTCATACTTGCAAGAAAACTCTTGCAATTCCTTTTCCAGTGGCCAGCTTTGCCGCAATGAAAACAGGTACTTGATCCGGAGTTTTTCTTTCCTTTTTTCTTTTTGATGCTACTCTTGGGGTTCAATCGTTTCTTAGAACCCTTATTTCCCGATTTTCTTTTAGAAGTGCCATCTATAAGAAGGAGTGGACCTTTATCCTTCTTAATATGGCCTTCAGCTGTTTTGAGCATATTTAACAGCTCGGGCAGGAAGGTGTTCAGCTTGTTCATGTGAAAGTTCACAACAAACTGAGAGAATGAATCAGGCAGTGATTGCAGGATCAAATCCTGACTGAGTTCACTATCCATAGCAAAACCTAATTGACTTAATCTAGTGATTAAGTCTATAACCATAAGAACATGGTTTTGCACTGGAGTTCCTTCATTCATTCTAGCACGGAACAACTGCTTAGATATCTCATACCTAGCAGTCCTGCTTTGTTCTCCATACAACTCTTTTAAATTGAGAAGTATGGATTGAGTGTCCATGCCTTCATGTTGCCTCTGTAATTCATTGCTCATAGAGGCAAGTATGATACATTTGACAGTCAAACTGTCATTTTTCCACATCTTATGTGTGGCAACCTCCTCTTCTGTAGCATCATCCCCTAGATCTCCAAGATCAGGGGTTTCAAGTATATAGGAAATTTTCTCCTGAGTGAGTACTATCTTTAAATTCCTCAACCAGTCCACATAGTTTGGTCCGGTCAACTTGTTGGCATCTAAGATGCCTCTTAGTGAAAGTGAAGCCATTTAATAATTCTACATATGCAAGAACATAACTAATATAAGCAGACCAATCATGATGACATATTTGCAACTAGATAAGGACTTTAATCTAATTTGTCTCCTACTATTTTTATCGAATATCATAGCCCTCTCCTATGATAAACGTGAAAATATAATTTTTCTTAGTAGGGTTGAGATCCTAATTCATCATAAAAAGCCTTGTGTTTACACAACAAACTCTTATGAGTTCAAAGGTAGGAAACTCTTTCCAATTGCATCTCATGCAATTCTCAACTTTATTTTGTCCTCTTAAAATACTTATTGCCTTGTGTTAGCACAACAAACAATAATATTTTAGTTAAGTCAAACCCTTCATTTTCATATAGTCATATTCGAATAATATTGCCCTTGTGGTTGCACAACAAGGCAATATATTAAAATATGCCATAAGCATCTTAATGCACCAAGACGGTTATAACATCAGTCCCCATTGCAAGTTTTGTGTTAACACAACAAACTAGTATGGATCTTGACATAATAATATCGAGGCATGAAGGAAGGCTATCAATAGTGTTATATCAATATTAAGCTTATCCATAATAGGCAATCAAACAATTGGCCAGGTAAGCAGGTGGGAGGCTCCCCTTACTCAAAGAGTAAGGTCCTAATTAAGTAACCACCTTTAGTGCTTTCCTTAGACACCAATTAGATTAATTGTTCTAGAATGGGTTAGCTCAAAATTTTTTAACACTATGACTTAATATAATTTTTATTGAGGGCTTACTAGTCTCTAGCACATTCTTTAATTGTAACATATATTTAACATATCTAAAATAAGCTATCATGCATCATAGCTATCTCATAGCATGTATAAATTATAAGCAACTAATTAACATGCTTCAACATATTTTCATATGGAAAATTTCATATCATGACATTTTATTACATATCATATCATATATGAATCATATATTTCAGCATTTCATTAAGCATATGACATTACTATCTCATAGTAAATTAATAATCATACATCATGCATTATTATTTGATTGAACCAATTAAGGATAGCTCTGATACCACTGTAGGGTTCTAGCATGTCATAATGGGCAGCGGAAGCTAGGGATTTTAAAAATTTTCTTAATAAAGTCCCTATGCATGAAACCCTTTTAAGCCTAGATCACCTTAATGATTACAATCAAATAATATAAAATAAATGCAGAATTAGTAGAATACCTCAAATGCTAATCCAAAGTGTACAATCTCCACGAGGCGTCCAAGTGTCCGCCCTCCAATGGTGATCCACACGAAAACTTGATCAAGACTTTAGCTCCAAAAACTTTTGATCCTTAATGCAGAATTCTTCTAAAGAACTCTAATGGCTTGCTTTCCTTCCTTTCTATTTTTCTTTAGCCTTCTAAAATCACTTCTAATCCTTTTGTCCTAATGAAGACCACCTTGTCTTGGCTTAGGACACACTAGAAGCAATGTTAGAAAGAAAGAAACTAATGTAAGAAAGAAGGGATATGAGAGAGAGAGAGTTGGATTGATTTTCGATGATTTAAAAAACACCGGGAGCATTCCCTATTTATAGATGGCGTACGGATGCATTGTAGCCATCCATTCATGCATGAAGAGGGGCGTGAGATCAAGGGATGTGTCATTTGATGAGAGGGCATATCAGAAGTAGTTAGGATAAGATGAAGTGCTTATGATATGGCGCTTCATCCTTATCCATTCCCTAAGCATCTCTTCATGAAATCCACCGTACTCATGCCTCTCTTCATTTCTTCTCACGCATGAAAAATAGGGAGCATTCTCAACCATTGATCAAGACTAGATGATGATCCAAAAGCCCTTATTGGTGGCGCCATAAGAAAGAAGGAGAGAGAGAATGATGCGGTTGAAGGGAAAGTAGTTAGGATATGATGACGTGTCATCTTTATCCAATCCAAATGGCACTTCTTCATGAGGCGCCATTCTAAATTCACCGTATTCCCTTATTTCTCATGCCATCTGATGTTGACTAAGTCAATATCACAAGTCCATCACGAGATCATGATCTCCCATCATCCCATGATGAAGATCCAATGGCTCTAATCCATGGCGCCATCCATTTGATCCTTCTCTTCATCCAAATGTTGATCCAACGGTCAAAATTAAATGTTTTATCAAATCTAATCCAATTAGACTCAAATCAAGCCAATTTAGGTGCCAACTCTTGGCTAACCCATATTAGAATATGATCTAATCAAATTAGATCAATTAAGAATCAGATTCGAATCCAATTCGAATCAGATTCGAATATAGTTCGAATCAGGAGCTAAGGTTTGCAACACCTGCTAGGATGTTTATCTTGCAAACATGATCTAATCCAATTAGACCCTTGATAAGTTTTCTTGTGTGTGACCCATTGGGTTCCATACTTAGCCAGCAATAGGTGTGAGTGCGAGTTGACCCAACTTGATTAGAACTCTTCTAATCGATTTAAGTCCAAACTGCGCGAACCCGAACTTAACAATTAGAATCCTTTCTAATTGGTGATCGAATTAAACTCTTTAATTCGATCAAACCTATAAGACAAGATTGACGTCTAGCAACGTGTCATGTCTATCCGAAAAATATGAAATTTGGTGGAAATACCAAAAATACCCTTCAGTGGCAAGTTACCATGCAATTCAATCCTTTAATCAAACTGCATCCCAAATATGTATATGAGTATGAATATATGTCAAACTCAATTTCATATTCATATTTTTCTCAATCTTTTAATGATAATTCAAATAATGAAACATTAGAAACTCTTTCTAATTTTCATTCTGCTTTGATCAAAGGCTTCCTGAATTATCATATGATTAGAATAAATAGGATGCTATCTTCTCTTACTAGAAGTGATTAATTCCTTGTTGACCTACTCATAATCTTCGTACACAATCCACCATATCCAGAAGACCTCGTACATAACTTATTGTCATGAATGAGTGTAAACCAAAACATAGGTTCATGTGCACAAGATACCATGGTGATCTCAGGTCAAAGGATCAGTTGCACAACTCCCACTAAGAGAATCATCTTTTGACATGTAAGTAAGACTTCATAAGATTTCTCTTTGTAGGTCAATTCAGTGAACTCATTCTTCTAATGAGCACCCATATCTTTGTATTAGTGTCTCCACACAAATGATTGTGAGATCAATCATCCTCTGCATCGAGCATACATAAGACATGCCAGTCTTTCCGGTAATCATTGATCCCCGACTCAATGTACCAATGACTGGAAATATTTAAGATTAGGATTTTAGGATTTTAAGTCTCACTAGTATGATCTCATCATAGTCTTAAAATCATTGCCCTAATCTAAGGAGTTTATCATAAATATAATCAACAGCATATGATAAAACATAACGCCTTTATTCATATTTAAATGTCATGTACATGATTTGGACAAATCAAAAGAAAAACCCTTCGCAATACATATTGCGATTGGCTTGTAGGGCATCTACTCTTTCATAACGTTGACGATACCCCTTGGCAACCAGACGGGCTTTATAGGTCTCAACCTTTCCGTCTGCGCCTCTCTTTCTTTTGAAGATCCTTTTGCACCCTATGGGTTTTATCCCTTTGGGTGGATCAACTAGTGTCCATACACTATTGATTTCCATGGATTCTATTTCGGATCTCATGGCGTTAAGCCATAACTCAGAGTCGGACCTCTGCATAGCATCCATATAGGTAACAGATCCTCATTGTTCTCATCAAGCTCAATGGGATCTGCGTCTTGGACCAAGAAACCGTAGTATCTGTCCACTTGACGCGGTACTCTACCTGATCGCCTTAATGGTGCTTCTATATTAGGCTCCAGGTTTGATCTAATCGAATCCGGTTCTATGGATTCAGTAGTTTGTGTTAAATCTTCCATCTGCTGAGCTTCACTAAGTTCAATCTTAGAGGCAACAATTCCTTCACTAAGGAATTCCTTTTCCAAAAAGGTTGCCTCAAGTCCTACGAACACCTTTTGTTTATTAGGAAGGTAGAAGTAATAACCCCTAGTTTTCTTGGGGTATCCTACAAAATAACGCTTATCGGATCTAGGACCAAGTTTGTCAGTTTGAGAACGTTTAACATAAGCCGAACATCCCCAAACCCTAAGGTATGAAAGTGTCGGCTTACGCCCAGTCCATATCTCATATGGAGTCTTCTCAACAGACTTACTTAGAACCTTATTTAGTATTATACACGCAGACTCTAAAGCATAACCCTAAAAAGATACAGGCAGACTAGTAAACCCCATCATGGATCGAACCATGTCAAACAGAGTTCGATTCCTCCTTTCGGATACCCCATTGTGCTGAGGTGTTCCTGAAGAGGTCCATTGTGAGAGAATCCCATTCTCCTCTAGATAAGTCAAGAAATCACCTAAAAGGTATTCTCCTCCTCGGTCTGACCGAAGGATCTTAATACTCTTTTCAGTCTATTTTTTTTACTTCATTACGAAATCGTTTGAACATTTCAAATGATTCCGACTTATGCTTCATCAGATAGACATACCCATACCTGGATAGGTCATCTGTGAAGGTTATGAAGTAGGCATAACCACCTTTGGCACTTACGTTCATAGGTCCACATACATCAGTATGTATGAGGCCAAGAACATCGCTGGCTCGTTCACCCTTTTCAGAAAAAGGTGACTTGGTTATCTTACCCAGAAGACAGGATTCACAAGTTGGCAATGATTCACAATCATTGATTTCTAAAATGCCCTGTTGGGCTAACCTGTTTATCCTGTTTTTATTTATGTGACCTAGCCGGCAATGCCATAAATAGGCTTCATTGACATTATCTAACTTAGGGCGTTTATTAAAGGTGTACATTATATTCACAGGCAGTGATAGAGTATAAATGCCATATTTCAATTGTCCACGAAAAATTTTAATACCATTCAAAATGATATCACAAAAATTTTCTTTTATTGATAAACAATAACCATTTTTGGCCAAAAGGCCTATAAAGATGACATTCATTAAAAATGTTGGACAATAATGACAATCATCTAATATGACTACTCTAGATTCAAAAACAAGCTGAATGACTCCTAGAGCTAGGACTCGAACTGATCTTCCATCTCCAACGTTCAGAAATCTCTCGTCATTCTTGAATCTTCCACTAACTTGAAGTTCCTGCAACGAATTGCAAATATTAATTGGACTTCCGGTATCCAATACCTAAGTGGTAGAATCATAAATTGCAAAATTACAAGGTGTTATCATATAATTACCTTGTGCAGCAACTGTTTGCTGCTTTTTCTTCTTAGGATTGTTTGGATCAAGGGACGTTATGTAAGCCGGATAGTTTCGCTTCCAATGATCCATCTTCTTACAGAAGAAGCTGACGCAATCGGGGTGGGCTGCAGATTTTTTTCTTCTTGAGGATGGCTGAATCTTTCTTCTCTTTTTTTTTTTTCAAGCAATGGCAATGGAGGCTAGGGTTCTTTGTGGTGGAAGGAAGGAGGAAGAAGATGGGTTGCTGGTTGGTGAGATTGGGTTCAAGGAGGGTCAGCCAATGGACCAAAATTAGGCACCAATTTTGTGGGGGCTGAAATTGGCTAGACCAATTTTTTTAGGCTGAATTGGGTTGTGTGGAGTCCTAATGGCAATAGGACTTAGAGGAGGACGTGGGAAGGAGTCTTGGGCGTGAGGGAGGTGCTGAAATGCTGATGTGGCACTCAAGGAGGGTGCACACAAGAGGTGGAGGCGTGAGAACAAAAGAAGGGATAAGGATAATGATGACCCAAAGATTGATTTAAAGATTGATTTTGATGATCACAAAACCTTGAAGTATAAATACTAATGTTTGTGTTGCAAGGAGAAAGAATTTATTTTGCAAGGAACATAGCAAGATTGGAAGAATACAAGAAGGCCTCCAAAGCTCTCAAGAAAAGTTGGAAGAAAGCTACAATTTATTGGCCCAAGTTTCAAGTTTAAAGAATTCAAGTTGGAGGAGCAAATTTAAAGAAAAATTCAAAAGAATAGTCCTCGAGTCGACTCCGGAAAGTTTAGAGTCGACTCTGGCACTCTAGAGTTTCAAGAAACAGTGCTCGAGTCGACTCCGATACTCTACGAGTCGACTCCGACTGAGAACAAACAAAAAGACAGAGAGTTGATTTTCAGCGCTACAGTGATCTCGAGTCGACTCCAACTTCAGTGCTACAGTGCGGAGTCGACTCCCAGCTACAGTGCCGGCAGACTACTATTCACGAGTCGACTCCTATTTCAGCCAAGTCGACTCCTGCTTCAGCCGAGTCGACTCTAGCACGCTGGGAGGCATAACGGCTAGTTTTTTCTTGATTCCAACGGCTCTATTTTTGTCTCTAACGGCTAGATTTTTGTTTCCACTCCCTCTAAAGCTATAAAATCAAGAGGAGAGCTAGGGAAGAGGGTATGGAAGTGGGAGAGAACATTTAGGGAAGAGATTTCAAAGAGATTACAAGAAAAATCTTCCAAAAGCACAAAAGGGCCATTCAAAGCAAAATAGAGAGAAGAAGAGCATCCAAGTGAATCCCAAAGCTTCCTCTCCATCCGTTGTGCTGCCTCGGTGATCCTCTACTTCGTGCAAAATCAGAAGAGGGTCAAGTAAAGAAGAAGCCGAGTTCCTCCATCTACAAATTTGTTTGAGGGCTTCTTCCCTTTACTTTACTTGTTTATATTTGCTATATTCGCTTATTTGAGAAGCTTGTACTTGATTTAAACTCTTGCTCTAAATATCTTGTAACTTGATTCAATCAAGGGATTGAATCAAGGGGTTAAGGTTTGTTGGTGAGCCAAAGGAAAAAACCAACGTTGTAAGGTTGTGGTTGGTGAGCCTTTGGAAAAACCAACTGGGTTGGATTGTGAGCCCGTGAAAACAATCGGTTGGTTCTAGTCGGTGAGCCTGTGAAAACCGACCGAGTTCGTTGTGATCTCGCAAAACAACAAGTTGGGTTGTGAGCTTGTAAAACAACCGACTGTAATCTGAGGGATTATAGTGAAATTCCCAAGAGGTCTTGGGGAGTGGATGTAGGTGCTGGGGTGCACCGAACCACTGTATATCTTTGTATTTGTGATGCCTTATTTCTTGCTTCATGCCTTACATACATACTTGACTGTGTAATATCTCTAGCTTTATTTTCTAATTGAGTATAAGAGATTGTTTAGAACTTTCTTAGCTTTCACTCTATTCTTACAATTTACATAGATTAAATTGATCATACAACTATAAGTTAATTTAGGATCAATTGCGTTCTAAAGCCATAGTATAATTGCTCTAGCTTAGTTTGTCACTGCATTACTTATAATTATCTAGAACTTAAGTAAGTAACATCTTATCATTCCGCTACATTCAATTTAAAGTAAAAATTAGGAAACACAATTTTTAGAAAACCCAATTCACCCCCCCTCTTGGGTTGTCATCTTGGGCAACAAGTGGTATCAGAGCAGGTGCTCTTTTATTAATTATAGTCTTAACCGACAAGAGCCAAAGATCATGACAACTCAAATAGATAGTTTTCTAGGAGAGGGACAGTTAATTGATAGACCTCCACTATTTAATGGCATGAACTACACATATTGGAAAGCACGCATGCGCATTTTTATTCAATCACAAAACTATTATTTATGAAAAATCATAATAAATGACATTCACACACTCTCTCAAACTATTAATGAAAAGGACTTAGCACAATTGAATGCTAATGCTATGAACATATTATATTGTGCTATTCATGAAACGAAGTTTAATGAAATTTCTGCATGCTTATCTGCTAAGGAGATCTGGGATACTTTAGAAAATATTTATGATAAATCTCAGATTAACTCACATGTGCTTCAATTACATACTAACAATGAGACTGCAGAGAAAGGTGTTGAATCTCCCACCTCAGCCGAGTCGACTCCCAGGTTGTCCGAGTCGACTCCTAGAGAAAAACAGAGACTTAGTTTTGGAGATCCTGTGAACGAGTCGACTCCAAGTATTTTAGAGTCGACTCCCAAGTTAGCCGAGTCGACTCCAACAAGGCCCGAGTCGACTCCGAGGCAGAACAGTTCAAAAGACAGAGAATCATCTTTTAGGCCTCTGAGAATGAGACGTCTCCCGAAGATCTCGAGTCGACTCGCAAATCAGTCGAGTCGACTCCAAGTAAACCCGAGTCGACTCGAGGAAGAAAGAACAACAAAAAAATTCAAAAGCTTCCTAAAGACAAAGAAGAAAAGGAAGCAAGAAGAAAGGAAGAAAGAGATAAAAAGCAAGAAAGCCTTGACCAAGGAAGAGTCAAGCAAAAAATTGAAAGCTAGAAGCAACAATGAACTACAAGAGGTAACTAACTTATGTTTTATGGCATTAGAAGATAAAGTAGATTCTGAATCTAATTTTACACCAAATAAATTTCATGAAGAATATTCTTATGATGAACTATTAAATGCTTTTCATGATTTGTATGGTGAATGTAGAAAATTAGCTATCAAAAATAAAAATCTTAAAAAGCAAAAGCTCGAAATCTCAAAAGAAAGAAATTCTATTGCTGAAATATATGACAAACTAAATTCTGAAAATGAAAGCTTAAGGATAAATTCAGAACAATTGATTTAGAAAAATCAGAATTTAATTAAAGAAAATCAAAACTTAAGTAAAAAAATTAACCAATCAAAATCTCTTATTAACAAATTCACTGTAAGTTCAGAACGATTAAAATTGATGTTTGAAAGCCAATATGTTGCTTATGATAAATCAAAACTTGGCTTGACTCCTTTACTTAACAATAAATCTCTAGAGAAAAAGGTTATCAATGCATCAAGCAAACCATTAAATAAGATAACTTATTTCAAACATGAAAAGAATGGGCATAACAACTTTACCCATCGTTCTAACACAATTAAATCAAATGGTAAAGTTATTACTATTAAACAGATTTGGGTTCCAAAAGGAACCATATGTCCTAACTCTCAAGGACCCAAGCAAGCTTGGGTACCCAAAATGAAAATATGAGGATGTAAACATAGGTGTGCCAAGATACCCATGGAACAAATGAAACTTAAAATATACTTATGAAAAGTAATTAACAAAAATAATAATGAAGTCAGTAACCCTTGCATCTCATCATTATTTTGCCTTAGTATTTGATTAAAATATGAATTGCAAGTATTGATCAATTTTGTGATATAGAAAATACTTTTATTATCAAATTACTTCATTTTATAGTATGCTCTACTCACTATTGGATAAGTTGCTAAATGATTAATCAATTTATTAAGAATAACTCTATGAATTCTCTATATGCTTGATTGAGAGTTTTTATCCATGGCATTATTGTTTATTGATCATAGATATGATAATGTGTACTTGGTATGCTTTTGAATATGTGCACTATGAATACCAAGATTAAAGAAACCATCTTTGGCATATAAAATCAACTCATGCTAGTATGTACTTAATCTCAAAAGACCTTGCCATTGGCTTACTTAGATTATCTTCTGAAAGGCCAAAGTTTGCTATGCATGTTAACTAAGGAAACAAACAAGAATCAATTTCTAAATCTAAAGATGTTGTTTCCATCACTAAGTTTTCAAAAGCTTACATTGAATTTGTTCTTGGCAAATAAAATTGAAATATTTTCTGTATTTGCTAAATCTTGTAAAAGTGTTTCAAATGATAAAGGTTTCCAAACTGTGAAGGTATCATGGCACAGTGTTGAAAACCAAAATCCTGATAAAGTTTATACAGAAATTAATTATTTCAGCACCAAGGACACCTTAAGTAAAATAGGGTTAATAGAATTCTTGAAGAAATGAAAAAGACAATTGTGTATGATAGTCATCTACTTAAATAATTTTTAAAAGCTACCATCACTGCTTGTCATACATATGATTTCTATTAGATCTATTTTTTGATGAAAACTCCTTTTGATCTTCTGAAAAATGGAAAATGAACCATTGCATATCTTTCATATTTTTCAGTCATACACGTTATGCTTGATATGTTCTTTTGAAAATAATGCCAAATCTGATAAAGATACTTCTATCTTTGGATATCATTCATCAAGCAGTGCATATAGAATATTCAATGAAAAGATCCTAGTTGTAAAAATATCAATTCATTTTATTCTTTATGAGACTAATGATCTTTCATCAAGTCACTAAAATCAGATTATATGTGTATATGTTAATCTTTTTGCTTGCATATAACAATCTAAAACTAAAACACCTTAAGAAGAATGAGCAAGATTATAATTGGTCAAGTTAAACTAAATCATTTTTTAAAAAATAGAGAATTTGAAATCTTGCCGATAAAATCGGAAAACTTGTTAATAATTAGAACCAAATTGAGTTTTCAGAAATGCACTTAATGAAGAAAAATTGGTGACTACTAAAAGATTCAATCAAGAAAAGATGAATTAGATCTTGATGAAATCCTTGCATGATTAGAAGTAAAGATCACCATTATCATTTGCTTGCTTCATGAGCTTTATATTCTGTCAAATGAATGTGTAGAATGCACTCCTATGTGGTTATTTCATTAAAAAGGAGATCTATGTTAAATAACCACCATATTTGAAAACATTCATTACAAATATGTTAAAGCAATATATAATTTGGAACAAGCATCAAAAGCATGATATAAAAGCTTAAGTAACCTTTTTGTTAGAAAGTAATAGTGATAAATCTATACATTAAAAAGAAGAATTTGTGATATCTTATTTGCTCAAAGTATGCATTGATGACATCATTTTTGGTTCTACTAATGAAGAGTTATATGAAGATTTTACTTAGCTCATGTAAGGTGAGTTTGAAATATGTATGATGAATGAATTAACATCTGCTCTCAAACTCCAAATTAAGACAAACAAGAAAGGGGATCTTCATTGACCAAAGTTAGTCCACAAGAAAACTCTTATAGAAGATTGGCATGAAGAAGGTATGTCTATGACCCCATCTTGTAGAATTTGAAAAAGATGAGCAAAGTAGATCTATTGTTTTAAAGCTGTATTGAAGCATGATAGAATAATTATTTTATCATACAGCTAGTAGACCAGATTGTATGCTCATTATGTGACCTTGTGCAAGACTTCAATCTAACTTTAATGAATCATATTTTATTGATAACAAATAAATCATAATCAGAATTTTGATAGAAACAACTGTTTAAGATAAAGTTGATTAAAACTTAGCTAACATGTCTTATTAATAATTATCTTAAGCAAATAGAATCTAAGCTCAATTGATTCTGAAAATAAAAAATTGATTTGACCTTGATAAATCTTCCTATTGCTTCACATGCTTGTCTTTGAACCTTCTTGGTTAATGAAACTATCTCTTAAGTTCAAGTGACATGTGTTTGCTTATATTTGGCAATCTCTTGAGTAAAATGACTCAACATTCAATTGTTGTCATATCTTACGATTGAGTCACCTAGTTAAGAAATATGCTATATGAATGTTTTGTATCTTGAAGAAACTAATGACTTTCCTTCAAGAAAGAAAAGAATTTTGTTAATAATGCAGGATCCTTGAGCAAGAAAATGAGAGATTTCAACTTGAAGGATATCTCCATGTAAGATACAATAAACATTCACCTGCAAACAAGAGAGAGGACCTTCTTCAGCCAAAAGTTCATACATAAGAAATCTAGTAGGTATCTGACTTGAAGAATGCAGAATGAATCGGTAATTTTAGAGACCTCTCTCATAAATTAGCTAAGCAAAGTCAATAACTTAAATCTTATTGTGGCATGATTAAAATCTTTAAATATTAATTTCTAGATATCATGTCTATATATGCATTAATTGACTTATGCTTTTAGAAATTGTTTCATGGTTTGCTCAAACTAAAATATTTCTTTGCCTATATCATAACCATGAAATACACAAGTATATGCATAAAATTTTGATTTAAAATAACTTGTGAGAAGTTATGAATCCTTGAGCACAATGAAAATGTTGTTTGCATGATATACATCTATATGATACATAAGATTATTTCTTTATTCTGCTCTTTTATGTAAATTACTTGAGAATAATGAAAAGAGAGAGAGATAAAGAAAAGAAAATAGATATTATTCAAGAGAAGTAAAATCTAAGTAAAGGCAAATACTTCAATCTTAAGGAAAAGCAAAACAAGCATAATATATTTGGGACATTTATGAGACTCGCGAAAGGGATAAAATCCGCAATTAATTACACTTAAACAGGGAGAGTTTGAAGTAAATATTTTAACATTTCTATATTGCTCATCATAGGGATGGTGCCAATGGGGAGGCTAGTGGTAGTACCCGGCACTATTTGACCCAACTATTCGGTGTAGGGTATATTAGGGACGGCACAAGAGGGAGGCTAGTGGTAGTACCTCGTGCCCCTTCCAACTCCACCGGATAGGGAGCAAATAGAGTATAGAGAATAAGAAAGTAAAAATGAAAGACAAAGTAAATGAAAGTATATAAGAAGAATCAAGTCAAATTTTTTAATCACTTGAAAACACACTTTAAGGATGAAATCAATGCAAGATTATATTTAAATAGGGGGAGTTTATTTGAAAAGAATTGATTTTGATCCTTGACATGCTTGTTCTTAATATTTTAATGCATGACTTAACACATAATATATTTTGCATGTGGCATGATGTTTTGAATTATGGGTTCTCAATATTTTGTAATGCTCCATGCTTGGATAAGTTGATTGAAATATGTCTTAACTTGGAATATGTCTTAACTTTGCTCACAAATCTTTGCTTCACCCTTGCCTCAAACTAACTTGTGTTCCAATGCTTGAATGTTTAAAATACTACATAAAGTTTTTTTTTAAGTAATATTAAAAAGAAATTTCAGTTTTATCATTCACGATTATCTTTGAAAGTTAAATAGATCTACAAAAAGAAAAAGAGAAGGATATTTCTATTTAGGCAAAATGAATTGATCTTGATCTATCTTTCTACTTGCCTAACTTTGATACATAATGTCCTAATACTTGTTAAAATATCCTTTATTTTGTATCGAAACTCAATATTAAATACAAAGATTCTGAAAGTGCTCGAATGTTATTGAAATATGTGTTTTCAATCTTAGTGATTTAAGATGAGCTACAATGTAGAAGATACATATCTCAAATTATAATTGTGAAAGCCTTCTTGGAAATTCTTATGAAAATTCAGAATCTGATTTTGTATAAAAGCTTAAACTCAATATGATTTCTAAATAAAATCTTAACTTAAGAAAAATAGAATAATTCGATGATCTTTAAAGTGTACTAAAGATCTGAAATATATCATTATAAAGTGTACCCAATATAATGCCTTGATTGCTTGCCCCGATACGCATCTGAAACATATCATTTCTTATCTTTAAAGTGTACTAATATTGGTCCAAATGATATGTCTTTCGATGATCTTAATTGCAAACAAATATTTTTTTTAAATATATGATTTCATTTTGATATTAAAAATTTATTGGGCTTCATGTATACATTGCTAAAAAACTATGATTAAGAAATTGAGATCTATAACTATATATATATATTATTAAAAGAGTGAATGATCTTAAGTTAGAAATATTTCAGCTCACTCAAATGACTCTTAAAAGAAAGAAAATGTAAGTGCTTTTGAAAGAATTTGAGCTTCAAATGAATCATTTTCTGATTAATATTTCAGTACATTTTCTCAAAGATTAAAAGGAAGCATAACTTGTTCTTGAAAGATTAAAAAGAGTGATTGCTATAAATTTTGAATAGTTCTAGATTACTCTACATTCTCGATATCATAGAATTTCAGTTTTATTCACGCTTGTCATTAAAATCTGAAATTCAACAAAAGAAAAGAATGATTAAAGAGGAATGCATCTTTTGAGGGGGAGCTTTAGATATTCAGTATCTTATCCTAAAGTTACTTTAATTTGATGCATACCTTGATTTTTATGGATTGATTTTGATGAACCTCCTTATATAGCAAGACTTGCTTTAATTATATAATAAGTTTATACCTTGAGATGAGTTCTATAAAGGCTATCTTATCTCAAACCTTGAGTCTTATGAAAATAAGCTGAAACTTATAAAAAATATATTTTTGAGATTGACAATTTTATTGAACATTATCTTCAAATTCTAAACTCTTAAATGGAACGATCAATTAAGGGGGAGAAAGAAAATTTCAGAAGGAGAGATCTTATGGAACTTAATCGCATAAATCTATAACTAAAGGAGAGAGACAGAATACTAAATGAAAAGTAATCCTGATCCTAATACTCTCCAATATGTATCATCTGAAATTTAAATCTGAAAATCTTTATGATACACTTTGAGGCTTGTTATTTGGTTAATATATCTTATGCATAAATTATGAACCAAATTGCAAGTCAAACAGTTGATCTTAAGAGCCTCTAACTTAATGAAAAAGGGGGAGAATAATGTGTTGAATTTTCTTGAGTATCTCTCAGAAAATCTATTTTGGAATTCACTAATGAGTCCTAATTGGCTTGCTCTTTAGAACTTCAATTTTGTGCCAATTCATATTTTTATGTATCAAATTGTGCTTATTTTTTTAAGGAATAAAAGAATAAAGTCTTTAAAAGAGCTTTAAAAGAACCTTCAAAGCTTTGAACTTTATGTATACTCTAAGATATATCATAAATTGCATGAATTCATATTTTGGTATTTATGCCACAATATTTTTACACCATAAAAGAACTTTGCAATCATACTTAATATATTGGGCAAAAGATCTTAAATGAACAAGCTTTCATACTTATTATTGAAGAGAGGTCAGATTTCCATTCGTGCTTTCCTTGAATATCATTTGTGGTACTTCTTGAATTAACTTAAGAAAGATTCCACCTATACTTGATTTGAAAACTATCCTTGAAATCACATTCGATGTGCTCTCATCATAATTTGCTCTGAAATCATCTTAATTGGCTCTGATCTATGCTAATTAATCTTGTTCTGACATTATTGCCTTGAGTTATATGATTCATATTCTTGCAATAATTTGACATGCATTAACTGAAAATCAGAGTACTATAAAAAAAATATTTGAGTACCATTATCTTTGTGCTTAATGTTTCATTATCTTACAACCTTTTTGATGTTGTCAAAAAGGGGGAGAAATATCTGAGTATATGCTCATAATGCTTTATGTGTTGATTATGTTAAGATTAAATCTAAAGCATTATCATGAAGTATATTTTAAAGATATATAATTTCTACTTCATGCAACTTAGCTATGCATTACTTCTAGAACACAATATATTGCATATACTCCAAGTTTTGTCATCATCAAAAAGGGGGAGACTGATGACCCAAAGATTGATTTAAAGATTGATTTTGATGATCACAAAACCTTGAAGTATAAATACTAATGTTTGTGTTGCAAGGAGAAAGAATTTATTTTGCAAGGAACATAGCAAGATTGGAAGAATACAAGAAGGCCTCCAAAGCTCTCAAGAAAGTTGGAAGAAAGCTACAATATATTGGCCCAAGTTTCAAGTTTAAAGAATTCAAGTTGGAGGAGCAAATTTAAAGAAAAATTCAAAAGAATAGTCCTCGAGTCGACTCTGGAAAGTTTAGAGTCGACTCTGGCATTCTAGAGTTTCAAGAAACAGTGCTCGAGTCGACTCCGATACTCTACGAGTCGACTCCGACTGAGAACAAACAAAAAGACAGAGAGTTGATTTTCAGCGCTACAGTGATCTCGAGTCGACTCCAACTTCAGTGCTACAGTGCGGAGTCGGCTCCCAGCTACAGTGCCGGCAGACTACTATTCACGAGTCGACTCCTATTTCAGCCGAGTCGACTCCTGCTTCAGCCGAGTCGACTCTAGCATGCTGGGAGGCATAACGGCTAGTTTTTTCTTGATTCCAACGGCTCTATTTTTGTCTCTAACGGCTAGATTTTTGTTTCCACTCCCTCTAAAGCTATAAAATCAAGAGGAGAGCTAGGGAAGAGGGTATGGAAGTGAGAGAGAACATTTAGGAAAGGATTTCAAAGAGATTACAAGGAAAATCTTCCAAAAGCACAAAAGGGCCATTCAAAGCAAAATAGAGAGAAGAAGAGCATCCAAGTGAATCCCAAAGCTTCCTCTCCATCCATTGTGCTGCCTCGGTGATCCTCTACTTCGTGCAAAATCAGAAGAGGGTCAAGTAAAGAAGAAGCCGAGTTCCTCCATCTACAAATTTGTTTGAGGGCTTCTTCCCTTTACTTTACTTGTTTATATTTGCTATATTCGCTTATTTGAGAAGCTTGTACTTGATTTAAACTCTTGCTCTAAATATCTTGTAACTTGATTCAATCAAGGGATTGAATCAAGGGGTTAAGGTTTGTTGGTGAGCCAAAGGAAAAAACCAACGTTGTAAGGTTGTGGTTGGTGAGCCTTTGGGAAAACCAACTGAGTTGGATTGTGAGCCCGTGAAAACAATCGGTTGGTTCTAGTCGGTGAGCCTGTGAAAACCGACCGAGTTCGTTGTGATCTCGCAAAACAACAAGTTGGGTTGTGAGCTTGTAAAACAACCGACTGTAATCTGAGGGATTATAGTGAAATTCCCAAGAGATCTTGGGGAGTGGATGTAGGTGCTGGGGTGCACCGAACCACTATATATCTTTGTGTTTGTGATGCCTTATTTCTTGCTTCATGCCTTACATACATACTTGACTGTGTAATATCTCTAGCTTTATTTTCTAATTGAGTATAAGAGATTGTTTAGAACTTTCTTAGCTTTCACTCTATTCTTACAATTTACATAGATTAAATTGATCATACAACTATAAGTTAATTTAGGATCAATTGCGTTCTAAAGCCATAGTATAATTGCTCTAGCTTAGTTTGTCACTGCATTACTTATAATTACCTAGAACTTAAGTAAGTAACATCTTATCATTCCGCTACATTCAATTTAAAGTAAAAATTAGGAAACACAATTTTTAGAAAACCCAATTCACCCCCCCTCTTGGGTTGTCATCTTGGGCAACAGATAAACTTGAGTTTGTTAGGGAAATCTCATCCAAAACCAACCCAATTTCAAATGGCGTGAAGGGGAGGCGTCCCACCTTCCCTCAGCCCCTTTGGCATCGCACCAGCAAGAGGAGTAGCCTCTCTTCACGCAAACAAACCATAATTTCGAAATCCAAAAGAAAAACTAACTTCATTCATCATATCCTTCTTTATATAGAAAGAAAGGTTGGCACAGAATTTTAAATTGGACTCCTAATTACATGAGGACTCAATTCAAAATTTAAATTTTCTAATTGACCAATCAAAGGCCTTGACACCTAAGCCTAGACACCTAGAAATCCATTCCTTATGGCGTGTGGATTGAAACCCATCAAAAGAAATTCAGCCGCATGCCACGAGTTGGAATCTAGGTGGAACTCCTTCTCGGGTACCAACATCAGCATGAAGTTTGGAAGACTCCTCAAATTTCATCTGATCTCCAAATTTCATGTTCTTATAGTCATTGGAAAGCTACGGATGTCTACTTTCCAACAAAATTTGAATCAACTTAATCAGACTTCTATAGCTTCCAAAATCTTCAAAATACCACATAGTGTTCAATCTATCACGGATTTCAACTGGATTTGAACTCTGAATTTCTTCCACATGTGAGAGATCTTCATGGTTGAACTTCTCCACGTGATGAGTGACGATCTTCACGGCATTAGGAATCTTTCTTAATGGCACTCAATTATAAGGACTCAATCTTAAACACATGGACTCAATCCTCTCACATAAGGACTCAATTTCACTCATACGACTAAACTAAATTCTCCACACATGACCCAATATGACTTGACTCAATCCTTGCATAACATGGACTCTTTTGATGCCACTTGGCATTCAATTGCAAACATAAAGCAGCAAATTGCAAACCCAAAATAAGAACTCAAATAAACCCAAAATAAAAGGACTCAATGTGACCAAAATAAAATAGACTCAATCCAATTAAATGCTAGAAATTACGAACCCAATGTGTTTTTGGGCACTCCCAAGCAAGAATCCAAACTCGACGTACATCCATTATGATTTGGGCTTGTGCTCCTGCATCAGAAGCACTCTGCCTTGCTTTTATCGGCTTTACGCTTCTTAGTCTGGCTGGGCTTAGAGACCCCAGCATGAGCTTTCTGCACCTTCTTCTTCTTTCCTTTCTTAAAGGAAGAAGTCCTGCAGAAGTCCCACCTACCACATTCACCGACTCCTTTTTGAGTTGGTGATCATTCTCATAGGTCTGCAGTAAACCTAGCAAACCATGATAGGATACTTCAGGTTTAGTCATTCTATAATGACTAAGGAAGGTCAGGTAGGACTTGGAAAGTGAGTTCAAAATGGCGTCCTTGCCCAATTGCTCGTGCAAAGAAAAGCCAAGTTTACTTAGGCGATCGATTTGTTCGACCATGTACAATACATGATCGGTGACCGATGCCCCTTCCCTCATGCGGGCATTGAATATAGCGCAGGAGGTCTTATGTCGTTCAACCTCATCAGGTGTGCCGAAAGACTCCTTCAACATTTGAAGGATTTCCACTGGCTGCGCTTCCTCGAATTTACGACTAAACTTGTCATTCATTGAGGCCCTCATGATGCAACGCACTGTAGTACGATCGTTGAGCCACTTCTGATAAGCGTCTCAGATTGCACGTGGTGCATTGGCTGCAGGTTCCTCAGGTGCAGGATCCGATATCACATACAGGATCCGCTCATGCTCTAATACTATTTTCATCTTTCGATACCAGCTATCGAAGTTAGGTCCATTAAGCTTATCATTGTCTAATAGTGTTTGGAGGGACAATGAGTTAGCCATATCTGAAAAATAAAGAAAAAACCCAACTAATCAGTATATGATTTATTTAATCCTAAAGACTTGGACTTTAGTCTAAAGTTTTCTCTCACTATTTTAATCGAATTAATAGCCTCTACCTTTAATTCAAGGAATTACTTTAATTCTCTAGTGAGTACTAGAATCCGCATAGACTGCATACGGGCCCGAGGAAGGCTCGGCCAACCCATTTGCATCTAAGGGTAGGTATATTACCAATTGTTTCTCTACAATTTCTAGTAATCAATTTTGCCTCAGGTGGTAATCAGTAGGCGGAGGCTTGACGCGTTCGCAAAAATGCTTTCGCGAAACTAATCTCCCAAGTATAGGAGAATCGCACAAGTAGTAAATTCTCGGGAGTCCGAGGTCGAATCCTCAGGAAACGAAATATATATGAGATTATTTAATATAATTTTAGATTAATTAATTCAATGAATTTACGGCTTAAAATAATATTTTGCAAATAGAAAATAAATCAGTAAACAGAGAATCGAAGTTGGATAGATTAAGATGGTGTAGGGATCTGAAATCCTTCTTGATGATATTATTTTCAACAATTAAATTCCGTAATTCTTGATTAAGAATCAATCAGATAGAATAGTTCTAATCATGGAGTATATAATTTGAAAACATGAATTCAAGATCTAAGTATTTATCGTGCCGATTACGTCTACGACAAATCAAACATCGAAACAATCCATGAATCAAGAAATATAAACCATAAAAGATCTATCTCATAAATAAGCATGCAAGAATCAAAAACATTTTAATAGATGTAAAGCAAAGAGATCAATGTTTAGAATTTACTTAAAAGAAAATAAGACATCAAAGGTTCCTCCATCACCCTTCACAAGATATCAGCCCTCCATTAAAATATTAGCCTCTCTTTTTTTTATTTCTTTTCGGAAGAACAGGGGATGCCCTGTTTCTTCCTCTCTTTTTTTTCTTTCCAAAATGGCTGAGGCTTTGTTTTTCCGAATGAAGGATGATTTCCTTCCTTCCCCCCCGAGAGAGAGATAACCCCCTCACCTTCGACCTCCCCTGATCGCACGCGGTGGAGACACGTCGGCTGGATGAGGCTGTGATGCGGGAGAATCGGACGCGGAAACCTGACTGGGACTCGGATGATTGCGAATCCGGGAGGCTGCTGGGATGTGCTGTGATCGTAGATGCTAGGGATCGGTTAGGATGCGTGGAAGCTGAACCGTGGATGGCTGGGAAGCTCTAGGATGCAGGCGCGGAAGCTTGAACGCGGACGGATGCGGATGAGATGCTTCATGGGATGCTGAACGGCTGGCTTGATCGTTGGAACTGGGACGCGTGGATGGCATCTGGATCTTTGCTGGGGACTGAGACGCGGATGAAATCTGGATGAAGCTGTAGATCCGGAAGAATCGGATGCTGGGAAGACGCTCCACGGGATGCTGGGGGATTTGATGCACAAAATCATCACGGACGGCTGGATTTTGCACGCGGACGTGATGGAGGAGGCTGATAGCGGAAGATTCACACGCGGACGCGATGGTCTGGGACTCGGATGATACGCTGGATGGTTACCGAGCTGAAGATGAAGCTTGGACTCGTGAGGCCTGGACGAATGAAGCTTGATCTTGAAGAGTGTTGGAGCGTGGAAGCTTCGGAATGCATCACGGGAAGGAGCTAACGGATGGAAGCTGAGATGTTAGGAGGTTTCGTGGACGCACGGGATGAAGTCGTAGACGGTTGCACGGGCTATTTGGAATTGGCTACGGTGAACCTGAAAGGTTGAACTTAACCTCCTTCTAGTATGCAACTGGGGTTGACCCCTATGGTTGGTTGGTCACCTGCAGTGATGCATATTTTTGAACCCGATGCACATTTTAACTTTGATTTACGATCACTTGCACCCCACAAAAATATAATATTAATACAGCACTTCTATCATCATTTGTTAGCAATAATACTAATTTGAGTGATGTGTAGATCGCACTTTTGTGCTCTCATCAGAGGCCTTCACTGAAAATCCTGGTTAGGTCCAACCATTAATGAACTAACTCGATGACACTACCTAATGTATGATCAGGCCCGAGGAAGGCTCGACCAACCTAATCACAATTAGATAGCTCAAAAAGCTATCATATAACGAAGGATAATTCCAGTATTCAGAGGAACACCAGATGGAAGCGTCCTGCATGTTCAACTATAATATTGGACCCATTATCATTCACCTTAATGGGAGGCTATGATCCAGTTATCTATATAACTTTTTATCATTTTAAGGACCTAATAATTTAGGAGATTTTAAATGATATGTAACACTGACCGATAATTCTAAATCCTTCCACTGACTTCACCAAATCATATAGAGGACTAGCTCTTATTGGTCTATTAGACACCTAAATCAGTCATACTGATTTTCCTTAATGGCATGGGTGAGTGCTAAGTCTCAAGGTACCTTAATCAAAACTTGATCGACCAAATTGGCCAGGTAAGAGAGATCATGGGAGGGTTACGCCATTAACCTCTTTCCTATACGCCAACTATGTTGGCCAGGTAAGAGGTAGCCCCAATTAAAAACCATGATCAAATGCCGACTTACCTTAGACTCTAATTTGTTTATCAAGTTGATTTAGGTTATCCTTGGAAACTTGGGCTCGACCACTGAGCCACAATCAGATCCAATTGAAATGTTTGGATATGATAAACTACAACTATTGAGTTTGATCATTTTATAAACCTTGATTTAGTCTAGTTCAACTATTGATTAGATTAAATCATGTTTCTTAAGTTAGTCCATTTCAATTTGATTTCATGATTAGGTCTAACCTAGTCAACTAATCTGATTGTGCTAACCCATGCCCCAAAACCCATGTTCAAATTTAAATTTTAATTCGAATTTCAAATTTTGGATTTTAAATCTTTATTTGAAATTCAAATTTTAAATTTTAAATTCAACATTTAATTCTTAGTTAAATGTATTATGATTATGGATTCAAGGTGTCAATTTATTCCAAATATAAACAATTTATATTTAAATTTTGTGGTCATAATAAATTTAAAACTGAAATTTTCATAAACATCAAATATGCATAATTTTATATTATGATACAAATTAATCTCAATTTTGTGCTAGGACAATCTTTTCACTGAAGGGTTCAATCATGCTATAATGGGCAGCGGAAGCTAGGAATTTTAAAAATTTCTTGATAAAGTTCCTTAACATAAAATCCTTATAAGCCAAGATCACCTTAATGGAAGCAATCAAATAATATAATATAAATGCAGAAATAGAAGAATACCTCTAACGCTAATCCAATGTGCAGAATTTTCACTAGGTGCCCAAGTGTTCACCCTCCAACGTTGATCCACACGAAAACTTGATTTAAGTCTTAAGCTCCAAAGACTTTTATCCTTAATGCAGAATTCTTCTAAAGAACTCTAATGGCTTGATTTCTTTTCTTTCTGTTTTTCTTTAACCTTCTAAAATCACTTCTAATCCTTTTGTCCTAAAGAAGACCATCTTGTCTTGGCTTAGGACACACTAGAAGCAATGCTAGAAAGAAAGAAACTAATGTAAGAAAGAAAGAAGACAGGAGTGGGGTGGAGTTGGAATGATGAAACCCATGGAGTGCTAGCCTATTTATAATAGGTGTAGGGATGCATCTCTAAGGGATGCATCCCATCCACACATCCTCTCATGAAAGGGCATCATCTAAAGGGCCATATCAAATAAGAGGAAGTGCAGATCAAGTGAGGAGGTGTATCAACTGATATGTCCTTTCATGTGGTGCCATATTTTGACCAAGTCAACATCACATGCTAATCACATGTCCATCACGCCTCACCTCTTGATCTTTCATGATGATGATCCAAGGGCTCTAATGCAAGGTGCCATTCACTTGACCCATTATGTCTTCATCCAATGGTGGGATTAAGATCCAATGGTCAATTATGGTAGCCATCCTCTAACCCAATCCAATTGGATTAAACCAACTCTCAATTATGTCTTCATCCAACGGTAGATCAAGATCTAACGGTCTAGATTGAATGATTTATTAAATCTAATCCAATTAGACTCAAACCAAGCCAATTAGGTGCCAACTCTTGGATAACCCCTATTAGAACGTGATCTAATCAAATTAGATCAATTAAGAATCAGATTCGAATCCAATTCGAATCAAGAGCTAAGGGTTTGCAACATCTGCTAGGATGTCTATCTTGCAAACATGATCTAATCCAATTAGACCCTTAATAAGTTTTCTTGTGTGTGACCCATTGGGTTCCATACTTAGCCAGCAATAGGTGTGAGTGCGAGTTGACCCAACTTGATTAGAACTCTTCTAATCGATTTAAGTTCAAACTGCGCGAACCCGAACTTAACAATTAGAATCCTTTCTAATTGGTGATCGAATTAAACTCTTTAGTTCTATCAAACCTATAAGACAAGATTGACGTCTAGCAACGTGTCATGTCTACTCGAAAAATATGGAATTTGGTTGAAATACCAAAAATACCCTTCAGTGGCAAGTTACCGTGCAATTCAATCCTTTAAACAAACTGCATTCCGAATATGTATATGAGTATGAATATATGTCAAACTCAATTTCATATTCATATATTTCTCAATCTTCTAATGATAATTCGAATAATGAAACATTAGAAACTCTTTCTAATTTTCATTGTGCTTTGATCAAAGGCTTCCTGAATTATCATATGATTAGAATAAATAGGATGCGATCTTCTCTTACTAGAAGTGATTAATTCCTTGTTGACCTACTCATAACCTTCGTACACATTCCACCATATCCAGAAGACCTCGTACATAACTTATTGTCATGAATGAGTGGAAACCAAAATATGGATTTATATGCACAAGATACTATGGTGATCTCAGGTCAAAGGATCAGTTGCACAACTTCCACTAAGAGAATCATCTTTTGACATGTAAGTAAGACTTCATAAGATTTCTCTTTATAGGTCAATTCAGTGAACTCATTTCTCTAATGAGCACCCACATCTTTGTATTAGTGTCTCCACACAAGTGATTGTGAGATCAATCACCCTCTGCATCGAGCATACATAAGATGTGCCAGTCTTTCCGGTAAACATTGATCCCCGACTCAATGTACCAATGACTGAAAATATTTAAAATTAGGATTTTAGAATTTTAGGTCTCACTAGTATGATCTCATCATAGCCTCAAAATCATTGCCTTAATCTAAGGGGTTCATCATAAATATAATCAACAGCATATGATGAAACACAATGCCTTTATTTTATATTAAATGTCATATACATGATTTGGAAAATCAAAAGAAAATCCTTCACAATACATATTGCGATTGGCTTGTAGGGCATCTACTCTTTCATTTACTATAAGGGGTTAATCTTATACCAGGACAACCTTATAATTTAGCACAAGATTGATATTTTATCATTAAATTTAGATCTAATCTAAATTTAAATCATGCATAATTCTAGATGTTATAGGCCAATTCCATCGGCCAACCTGGCTCTGATACCAGTTGAAGGAATTATCTTCCGAGTTGTCCGATAAAATCGAACGCCAGGCATGAAAATCAGTTTTAAAATTTTTTATTTATTTTATTTATAACAATTATAAATATTAAATTTAACTTTTATGTAAAATTACCTCAAACCCGCAGCGGAAGTTGGTCGAGGTAATCTGGATCTGGATCTGGATCTGGATCCCTAAAGGTAGCTCTGCGAGGCTTGGATCTGCAAGCCTTCTACTTCGCACGCACGTCAAGCTTCGCAAGAAGGTTGGATGATGTCTTTACTCGTGCAAAACAATCTTTTGCAAAAGGACCCTTGGAAGAAAGAAAATCCAGAAAAAGGACCTTTCCTTTTCTGTTTCTTTCTTTCTTCTCTTTCTTTCTTTCTTCAGTTTCTTTTCTCTCGTTTCTTCACAGCACGCCTGGGCCAAACAGACACCCGTCTCTTGATCCTGATCACAGAGGGAATGGAAGGGAGGAAAGGATACCAGACCTGGGCCAAACTTCAAACCACCAGAGAGAAAGGACTCCTTCCTCTCTCTTCTTCTTCTTCTTCACAGAATCAACCTATCTCTCTGTCTCACATTTTCTTCCCAAGAAAAATTCTCTCTCTCTCTACGTTTTCGAGAGGAAACGGTGGCCTACAAATAGGCCAACGCTGAGAGAAGTTAAGAGGCGTAAATGGTCGAGCGTTATTGAATTCATTCATTATCGAATATGAATGAATTTGATAATGATTGTTTCAAAAACAACCGTGAAAAAAAAAACAGCGATTAATGCCAATTACTGTCGGATTTCAAAACCGCACATTCCGGTCCAGTCGCCCGTTTGGCTGGTGACACAATCGGGGTGGGCTGCAGAATTTTTTCTCTTCTTTGAGGATGGCTGAATCTTTCTTCTTTTTTTTTCCAAAGCAATGGCAATGGAGGCTAGGGTTCTTTGTGGTGGAAGGAAGGAGGAAGAAGATGGGTTGCTGGATGGGTGAGATTGGGTTCGTGGGATTCAACCAAGTGACTAGAATTGGGCACCCAATTGAGTGGGCGGCTGAAATTGGTTTGCACCTAATGGGTTGACCAGCTTGGGTTATTTAGAGTCCTATTAGGATTAGGACTCAAGGGAGGACGTGGGAAGGGGTTGTTGAAAGTGAATCCTAGGTTCTTCGGTGTTAAGCATGCTGATTTTTTTTTTAAAAAAACCATGGCTGAACCTGATCGGGTTGCCTACGTCCCCTTTCATAAGGGGGATCAAGCCATATGTAGTTCTTTTTAAGTTTTAAAATGCAGCGGAAAAATCGAATCAAACAATTTAATTCATGCATGCTTACAAGATCAAATCTAGAAATCAGCACCTTAAGAACACATAGGATTATGCCGGAATCGTTTAAACAATTATGCTAAAACTTTCATGCATGATTAACTATCAGATCTAAAACTTAAAAACTCTATTCCAATTAATCTCCGAATATCCATTGAATGGATTCTGGAGATATCTCCGTGAGGAGCCCCAAAAGAGGGTAAAACCTCGGGGAATTGGACCTAGATCTTGACACCATAATAAAAGATTAATGTAGGATTAATACCTTTTATGATGGATGAAACTTGTGGATATGATCCTCGACTTCGCAGCCATGCACACGAATGGCCTCTACGAGAAGTCCACGTGAAGTTCCTGAAGAGATCCAATCCTGCGGAAGTGCTAGCTTGCGCAGAATTTCTTGAGGCTGAAATTTGATCTTCCCAACGCTATCAACTTTTGATCCGCCTTCTTGGAAGAACTTGGAGAAAAGGTTTGGAGGGATTGAAGAGGACTTAGATCTGATCTAAAGACTCTTATCAGGGACCCCTAACACTAATGGCACGATGGACTTAGAGGAGGAAGAAATCGGCTAGATTGAATGCAGAATTTTTCCGTGCATGAACTAGGGTTCCTCTCTTTCCTTTTTCCTTTTTTCTTCTTCCTTTTTTCTTCTTCTTTTCTCTCTTTTTTCCTTGAATTCGACCACCAGCTGATGGAGGTCCTTTTATCCCCTCTAACTTCATGCCAACCATCCTATATTTATGGAGGATTTTGTGGGTTTTGAATTTTGAATTCAAAATTCAAGTTCATGTGCCATTATATGATGAAGCTTGATCTAATCTAAACCATTCATCATGTTGCCACTTTTCTCTTTCAATTTTGAAATTTCCATGCCCCCAATCAGATTAGAGGGTCACGTGGTGATTTTGTGGTGATTAAATTCGAAATTCAACCTTAATTAGAAGTGAGATAAAGATAAGGATGACATATACCATGAAGAGAGAGAATTTGATCTTATCTAATTCTTTTCATGAATTTATCTCTCCATTTCGATCCATCTAATGATGAAAGAGGTCTCTGATGTTGCCAAGTGTCCCATGGCACCATTAAATAAATTAAATTAATTTTTAATCATATTAAAAATCAATTTATGGCGCCATGCATGGATATGTGACAAGTGGATTTCAAGATCCGAACAGTTTCAGATCAAACTCATTTAATTTAATTAAATCCTAACAATTAGAATGATTCAATTACCATGGGTTGAACCTAATCCAATTAGGTCAATCCCTAATTAAGCACAAATTTAATCTAATTTAATTTGGTCAACCTAAGTCCTCTTGATTCAGACCTTATCCAATCAGGTCAAAAACCCTGATTGAGCCCAGAATTGAATCTAATTCAATTTGGCTCATCCTTAGTCTAATTACTCAATCCAATTGAGTTCATTAGCAATCTAATTACTAGTTAATCCTCCGATAATTACTTTAATTATTTTATAAGATAATTTGCCAATCGAATTGACCAAATTATTCCTGAATGATTCTTAATCATTCATCAGCCTTCTTGATCAATCAGGAATCTTCTATGCGTGTGACCTCATAGATTTGAACCTAAGCTGGTAGTATAGGAACGACTTCCTACACTAATCGATGTGACCATCTAGCAATGGTACCCGACGTCCGGATAGGCCGAATATATGCGAAGCAAATATTCTGGAATCCTGAACTATGGTTACTGTATAATTCAATCCCTTTGACTCCTAATGCCAGGATGACTAGCTCATTGTCAACCCTATAATTAGTACATCCATTATGTGATTAACTTTAGATATCCCGTGACTCCTCACTGGGATTACCCTGGCCAAGGTTTTGCTAAATTAATCACAAGACATTATCTCCTATTTCCAGGAGGGGTCAATTCCATCTCGACTCGCAACTGACTACGCAAGTACTTGACTGCACCCAGTGACCTTCCGTCACTTCCAGATAGTCCGGTACCAAAGTACAATGAGTTGCTTGCCAGTCACCGGTTGCGGTCTCAGGTCAGAGGGCCAAACTTATACCCATATCCACTCGGAACATCTCTTGACAGTAGAGCGTTTCGGAATTGGTCACGTTCAGTGAAATGTACTCCTACACTTTACCTGTGTGGCATACCAGTGTCTCCACACTCCTTGGTTAAGAGGACAACCAACGTATATGTCACACAACGACCTAATCTTGATAATGCTGTCGTCCTTGTAACAACATATCATTTGGTCGCAAACTAGTTTAAGGACTCGAAGATAAATCCTCCTTTATCATTAATAAGTCCTAAGGACTTCATCATATAATAGTTCATTTGAAGATGTAAAATGATGAATAATGCCAAAAAATACTTTATTGATTTGTCAATTCATTTAATCATCAACATGCTGACGATTGACATTTAGGATACAATTCCCAACAACTCCCACTTAGCCTAAAGCCAATCGGCACAGTATCTAATACCCATCTTCGACTTGTGTTCGTTGAACTCTTTGATGTCGAGGATTTTGGTAAATGGGTCAACCAGATTTTCTTTTGTGTCAATCTTCTGAAGATCAATATCACCTCATTCGACGATCTCTCGAACCAAATGGTAGCGACGTAGAATATGCTTGGTCCGCTGATGTGCTTTGAGTTCTCTTGCTTGAGCTATGGCTCCAGTATTGTCACAATATATAGACACTGGACCATCAATGGAGGGTGTCACTCCAAGCTCGGTGATGAACTTTCGTGTTGCCCAGATAGACAACTGATAAGTGCTAAATAATGCATAAATTAACCTTTTATTCATAGCACTTATCATTATTTTAATTCGCATATTTCGCAAATTTAACCATAAAATATGTGTTACCATCATCATTGCATTTTAATAATTATCAGAGGTAATTCAAGTTGATTTAATGATTAAGCCTAATGAATGCAGGTCAAGTCAAACTTATTTGGGATGGTCCCTGAACCCGAATGACACGCACCTGGTCCAGTCCCAATCTCCCCTGTTCCATGTCCAAAGAACAGGGTCGTCCCAAGACTTCCCAGCCGACCGTCATGTCTCAAAATCTTTTCTCCCAAATAAATCCCAGCTCCTTCCACGCCATTTTTTACCCCTGCCTCAAAACAAAACCCATCTTCCCACGCGTCCGTGATCTATCCTCATCCCTTCCAGCGCTCCATCCTTTTCCACGCGTCTCCCTTCCGAACTCCCCATCATTCACGGCATCCAAACAGAGCTATCATCTTCCGGCTTTGATCCTCCTAGATTTCCTATCAAGCTAATCTTAATCCCGTTCGCATTGGAATTTCATCACCCACGGGATAGAGCCCAGGCATCCTCTCACGTCCACCAGCCGCATTCCCAAGCGTCCCTCCCATTCGGATTAAATCCATCACCCACGGATCCAAGATTTTCTTCCCAGATTTCCTCCAAGCAACAGAGCCATTTCTCTTCATGCCGTTCAAGTCTTCCTAATCCCTTGCATCCCGGATTTTCCCAGCACCTCCCGCTCGAGTGATCCCATCCGTTTCCCTTCTCTCGCGTTTGTTTCTTCCAAACTCCCTTCATTCATACGTTCCAGCTCCCCTGTTTAACGCCTTCCCAGCATCTCAGCCGAGATCTTCTCCACGAACAGAACACGTCCCAAGCTCATCTTCTTTCACGACCGGATCCCCAACTTCTTCCACGCCCAGCCAAGATCTCGCTCAACTTCTCTTCATTCCACGTCATCATGCAAATCCCCTTCATTCCATCTCCTACGTCCCAGCCATCTTCTGAATTATTTCCCAGCCGAGACCCACGGACCCCTTCCTTATCCGAACCCCGTGAGGATTCCAAACAACCAAAGCCACGTCTTCTTCCGGATCGATCTCACATTCGTAATCATCCTTATCCCTTCCACGTTCAAAGCTCCAGCTTATCCTTTGCTTCTATGCTTCAGCCGATTCCCAACTGCATCCTCCCCTGTTTCGGAAACAGAACAAAGTCATCCTCTTCCCATTCCGTGGATAACACCCCAGCAACCACTTGTGATCTTCCCTTATCAGCGATCCAGCATCTTCCCTCCCGTCCGCATGAACCCAGCGACGGCATTCAACCACGTCCGCGATCACATCAATCGTCCTGCTGCTCAACCGCATTCATCCCACGATTCCACATCATCCTCCCCTATTTTAGCTTCAACCAACCCGAGTCCCTCTCTTCAGCCCGTTGGCATGTCACACGGAACCAACATAGAGCCAAGATCCCATCTTCTCCGTAATCCTCTTCCTTCGAGATCTTCTTCCGCTCTCAGCTACCCACCTGCCACACTTATCCCCTGCTTCAACGGATCAGAGCCGCAACGTCTTTGGGATCAGTCTGCGGATCAAGCTCCCCAGCTTAGCAAAACAGACTCCTCCTTCATTTCCTCCCAGGACCCGCTTGTTCTCAGCCGTCTCACGCGTCTTCTCTGCGATTCGTCGTCAACTCCTTCCGTGCGATCAAGCTTCCCAGCTCAGCCTCTTCTAACGTCCGGATCAACTCGAACCTCCACATCCTTATCCTTCCATTCGTAATATCCTGAGAGGAAGAGAGAGAGAGGATACTAAGCCTATAAAAGGAAGAGAGTACTCCTTGGGAAACTATTCCTCCTTCCCCACCGGGGGGGGATTCCCTTCTTCCTTACCGAAGGGAGTCGGCTGATCATCTTCTCAGAGGGCGGGGAGAAGCCAAGTTCCCACGAAAGAATAAAAAAAAAAAGAGAGAAAGGAGAGGGAGAGAATACTTTGTGATATTTTGGGAATAGAGAGAGTGGGATGGAAGGGAAAGATTTTTATACGAAGATGGAAGCCTGTTGCTGTGCTGCTGCTTCCATCCACCACTGCATGGAAGGCTGATCTCCTCTCTAGGGCTGGATGCAGCCGTAACAAAGGGAGACGGATTTTATATTTTATTTTATATTCTTGGGGTTGTATGAACTTATTGTTTTTAATGGATATCTTCTTTTGAATCATATTTAATTTCTGTGATTTTAAGTATGATGTTCGTACAACTGTTCTTCATGATCACTAGGTAAATATAAGATAGTCCATGCTTAGGAAAGATGCGATGTGCTGCCACCTTAGATTAGGGTTAGACATTTCTTGCCAACTGAAG